>NW_023658208.1:55000-88058 GCF_015228065.2 Penaeus monodon
ATTTACAGAGAAATCGAAAAATGGTCATTTTGGAGTATACCTCAAAGGCTATATTTCGCTAGATTTGGTTTTTTCGATTTTTGGGGAATTTTTTTCTTTTACCTTTTTTTAAAATTAGGGAGAAAATTTCCCTGTTATTACATCATTTTACCCAATTACTTTCAATATTATTTTATCATCATCAATCATCTTATCATATTATTGAAATTTATTATCACATTTTTGCAAATTATTTATATTTTGAAATTTTATTTTTTATTATTGCAAATTGCAGTTATAATAAAAATTTTGCAATATACAATGACAACAACAAAATAATAAAAATAACAATAATAATAGCAAAAAAACGATATTATAATAATTATCTTATCTTTTATTTAATAATATGTATTACAGTAATTTTTACCGTTATAAAAATTTTTTTTTGAAATTATATCTAGAAAAATGATAATAATGATAATAATAAAAAAAAAAATATTAATAAACGTATAATTAATAAATAAAATGAGAAAATAATGATAAAAATAATAAAATAATAATAATAATAAAATAGCAATAATAATAATAATATTAATAATAATAATAAAAAATAATAATAATAAAAAAAAAAAATAGTAATGATAATAATAATGATGATATTGAAAATTTTAAAAAATCATTAAATTTTATCAAAATTTTTTTATTCTCATTTTTATCCTCATTTTTGTCGATTAATACGTTTTTGGTAATTAATCATTTTACCCTAAAAATTTGCCAAAAAAAAATAGAGAAATCGAAAAAACGTCATTTGGAGAACTTCAAAAGGGGCTATATTTTCGCTAGATTTTGCCGTTTTTTCATTTTTGGGAAATTTATTTTCTTTTACCTTTTTTTAATTAATAGGAGACAATCCTTTATTACATCATTATTATCATGTTTATATCAAATTTATATTATCCATTATATCTTTATTGAAAATTTTTTTCATATTATTGCCTTATTATCATCTTTATTGCAATTATTATCATCATTTTGCAATTATTATCATTTTTTTGAAATTATTGCAGTTAAATAATATTTTGAAACTTTTAAATAAAAAAAACAATAATAGAAAAATAATAATAATTAATAACAATAAAAAACTATTCAATAATTACTATATCTTTTTAAAATTTAAAATATCGTTATACAGTAATTTTTAGTTATAATAATTATTTTTGCAATTTATACTACTAGTAAAGAGGAAAAAATAATAATAACAAAATAATATTAAACAAATTTTTATAATAATAAAAATAAAAGATAAAATAAAATATTAATAAAATAATAAAAAAAATAATAATAAAAAAATAATAATAATAAATAAAAAATAATAATAATAAAAATAATAATAAAAATGAAAAATTGAAAATATAATAATCATCAAATGTTACAAAATTCTCTTTATCTCACTTTTATCCTCGTTATTGTCATGTTTTAATACGTTTTTGGTAATTTTATATATTCCCCTAATAATGCCAAAACATCGAGAAATCAAAAAAAAACGTCATTTGGGGGGTTTACTCTCAAAAGGTATATTCACTAGATTTTGCCGCTTTTCGATTTTGGGAATTATTTCTTTACCTTTTTTTTATTATAATGGAGAAAATTTCCTGTTTTTATATCATTTTTTCTGATTATCATCAATATTATCTTTATCATCATTATCATCATTATGCAATTTTTATAACCATTTTTGCATATTATAACTTTATTGCAATTATTATCATTATTTTTGAATTATTGCATTTATAATATAATTTTGAGCTATACAAATAAACAAAACAAAAAAGAAAATCAATAATAATAAAATAATAACATATTATAATAATTATCTATATTTTTTATTTAATTAATATCTTTATCAGTAATTTTTACTGTTTAAAATTTATTTTTGCAATTATACTTTTAGTAAAAATGATAATAATGATAATAATAAAATATTTATATAATAACGATATTATAATAATAATAATAAAATGATAATAATAATGATAATAATAATAACAAAATCAACAAAAACAACAAAAATAATAATAATAATAATAAAATAAAAAATTAAAATAAAAATAATATAATAAAATAAAAAAATTAATAATCATCAAATGTTATAAAAATTCTTTTTATTCCCACTTTATCCTCATTATTGTCATGATTAATCGATTTGGTAATTATTATCATTTTCCAATAATTGCCAAAATCATAGAGAAATAAAAAAAAAGTCATTTTGGGTATACTCTCAAAAGGCTTATTTCGCTAGATTTTGCCGCTTTGACTTTTGGGAATTATTTTCTTTTACCTTTTTTTTTATATAGGGAGACGTTCCTTTTATTATCTCATTATTATCATGTTTATCATAAATATTATCATTATCTTTATCTTTATATCTTTAAATCATTATTGCAATTATATATCATTATTGAAATTTTATTATCATCATTATTGCAATATTATCTTTATATTGTAATTATTGCAGTTTAAATATATTTTTTGCAACTAACTAAAAACAACAAAAAACAATAAAAATAACAATAATGATAAAAATAAAAACGATTTTTAAAAATTTTATTTTATACATTTTTTTAAATTTAATACGTTTTTACAGTAATTTTACTGTTATAATAATTTTTTTGCAATTATACTATAGTAAAAATGAAATAATGATAAAATAACAAAATAATTTAATAACGATTATAAAAATAATCAAAATAATGAAAATAATAATGATAATAATAATAATAAAATAATAAATAAAAAAAAATAATAATAAAATAATAACAATAAAATAATAACAAAAATAATAATAAAAATAATAATAGTAATAATAATAATAAAAAATAATTAATAAAAAAATTTAAAAAAATAATGATAAAATAGTAAAATAATAATAATAATGAAAATTTTGAAATTTTAATAATCCAAATTTTATAAAAAATTCTTTTTTTTCCACTTTATATCTTTAATGTCAAAATTTAATACGTTTTTGGAAATTATTACTTATTACCCTAATAATTGCCAAAACATCAGAGAAATCGAAAAAACGTCTTTTGGAGATACTCTAAAAAGGGCTAATTTCGAGATTTGCCGCTTTTTCATTTGGGAATTTTTTTTTTTTTTACCTTTTTTTATTATATATGGAGAAAATTCTGTTATTTCATCATTTTATCATGAATATCATCAATATTATCATTATCATCATAAATTTATAAATTTTATTGCAATTATTATCACATTTTTGCAATTATATAATTATTCCAATTATTATCTTTATTATTGCAATTTTTGCAGTTAAATATATAATTTGAAAACTATACTAAAACAAAAAACAAAATAATAGAAAAACAATAAAAAAAAAACAATAATAACGATTATAAAAATTTTCTATACATTATTTTAATTAATATCGTTATTACAGAAATTATTACTTTATAATAATTTTTTTTGAAATTATACTCTAGTAAAAATGAAATAATATAATAGAACAAAATAAATTAATAAGAATTATAAAAAATAATAATGATAATAATAAGAAATAAAAAATAATAATAAAATAAAAATAATAATAAAATAATAATAATAATAAAACAATTTAAAATATAATAATGATAAAAAATAATGTAATATTGATAAATTAATAATCATAAAATTTTATCAAATTCTCTTTTTCTCATTTTACCCTCATTTTGTCAGATTAATCATTTTGGTAATTATTACTTTTTTACCCAAAATTTCCCAAAAATCATAGAAAATCGAAAAAACTCATTTTGGGATACTCTCAAAGGCTATTTTTCGCTAGATTTTGCCGTTTTTTGATTTGGGGAATTTTTTTCTTTTCCCTTTTTTAATTATATAGGGAGAAAATTTCCCTTTTATTATCATCATTTTTCATGATTATCATAATATTATATTATCATCCTTTACATCTTATATCAATTGAAATTTATTATTCATTTGCAATTTTTATCTCATTTTTGAAATATTACATTTTTTTGCAATATTGCGTTTAATAAAAAATTTGCAGCATATAATAAAAACAACAAAAAAAAGAAAAACAATAATAAAAAACAATAATAACAAATTTATAAAAAATTATCTATTCTTTATTTATTTAAATCGTTATTAAGAAATTTATTTTTATAATAATTTTTTTGGAATTTATACACTAGTAAAAATGATAATAATATAATAATAACAATTTAAATATTAAAACGATATTATAAAAAATAATAATAATAATAATAAAAATAATTAAAAAATAAAAATAATAATAATAATAAAAAAAATAATAAAATAGTAATAAAATAATAATAATGATAATATGATAATTTTAATAATCTAAAAATGTTATCAAAATTTTTATTCTATTTTTATCCATTTTTGTCATGTTTAATAGGGTTTTTGGTAATTTTATCTTATTACCCTAATAATTCCCAAAAATCGAGAAACAAAAAAAACGTCTTTTTGGAGTTACTTAAAAAGGCTATTTTTCGTGATTTTGCCGCTTTTTCGCTTTTTGGGAAAATTATTTTTTTATTTTTTTTTATTAATAGGGAGACAATTCCTGTTTTATCACATTATTATCGGCATATCAAATTATCATTATCATCATCATTATCATATTTTTGCAAATTATCCATTTTTGAATTATTATCATATTATTTGAAATTATTATAATTTTTTATTGCAATTTGCAGTTATAATATTAATTTTCAACTATATAATAACAATAACAATAAATAATAGAAATAACAATAATATAACAATGAAAACGATATTAAAAAAAAATATCTATATCTTTATTTTAATTAATATCGTTTTTACAGAATTTATTACTGTTATAAAATTTTTTTTTCAATTATATACTAGAAAAAATGAAATAAGATAATAAAAAAATAATAATAATAATAAAAAATATTACAATAATAATAATAATAATGATAAAATAATGATAATAATAATAATAATAATAAATAAAAATAATAATAAAATAATAATAATATTGAAATAATAATAATCATCAAATGTTATCAAAATTCTTTTTATTTCATTTACCCTCATATTGTCAGATTAAATACGTTTTTGGTAATTATTTCTTTAACCCCTAAATTTTCCCAAAATCATCAGAGAAATCAAAAAAACCATTTGGAGTATACTCTCAAAAGTATATTTCGCTAGATTTTGCCGTTTTTTCGATTTTTGGGAATTTTTTTTTTTACCTTTTTTTTTATATAGGAGCAATTTTTTATTATACTTTTATTATCAGATTACATCAATATTATCATTTTATCATCATTTTCATCATATATCTATCACATTTTGCAATTTTTATCATCATTATTGCAATTATATCATCATTATCAATTATTAATATATTGCAATTATTGTTTTTTAAATATATAATTTTAAAAATTACTAATAACAACAAAATAATAATAGAAAAACAATAATAAAAAACAATAAAACGATATTATAAAATTTTACTATACATTTTTTAAATTTAGAGGAGGTAGACCCCCCATCTTGTGCCTGTGCTCAAAGTACCACCCCAATGCACCTTCATGGGCGGGAATTTCCCACCTTTTTTCCTTTGTCGTATGCTTCCATGTTGAGGCTTTTTTTGAGGCTTTCACAGCTGCTGACGGGCCTTTTGTAAACGGTTTGCAAATTTATGTTTCATCAAACACGGTTATTGGGAGCCCAATTGGAAGTTAGCATGGCGGTTTTAGTTAAAAGGGGGTTTGCTCCCCAGTGTCCTGAATACCCAAATTGATTGGCCGTCCCTCGGGAAAAAAGGGTGCCGGGTTGGGGCGATCTTTCACAATGGGGTAAGAGGGGACTTCCCCACACGATTTTACGCTCAATCATTCATTTGTTTGAGGTGGTAGCGAAGGTGTAGGGTTCGTGGCGGTATTAATTTAGGATTCCGGGAACATTTTACTTAAAAACTGGACCCATTGTCGGTTGGTCCCCCAGGGGGCCAAAGAGGGTTATAAGGCAGAAAGGCAGGGGCAGTGGAAGCAGTAATTTTCCTCAGGGTATGATCGAAAAATACCGTGAATGCGGTCTAGATGGATAATCCCCAGGGGGACGGGAAATGCACCCCAAAAGTCCATAAGCCCATCGAGCTCGTTCCAATGGAAATCACCCAAAGGGTGTCAGCCATAGGAAACTTTCTGCCTGTCCCCTTTAGATTTTTTGGCAAATCTCACAACACTGACATAATGTTTTACATCTTTCAGCAGTTTGGCATAAACATGACCTTGCTTTTTAAAAGTTCGGGATACCTGGGTGGGAGGGTAGTGGAGGCAGGGCGAGCTTTTTAAAGCCCAGTTTCGGAGAAATGACGGAACCACTAGTTTGGGAAGTAACCCCAAAGGGAGGTGCTTCAAAAGATAGAGAACACCTTTCCCTTTAGCTCAAAATCAGCAAAGGAAAGGGAAGTTTTTTTGTTGGACATTTCCCCCTTGCAGTAAAAAGTAAATCTCTGCAAGTGAGGGTCGCTTTCTGTTTTTTGCTGGTTTTAGGTGAGAGCTCTGTGATTGTCAGTGGGTTGGTTCATCCCTTTGCATGAGACAGGCTCCTAATGCAATGTAGAGGCATAGTGTGAAGCTCGAATTCCTTGGAGAAGCAGCGGGGGTAAGAAGGGGCAGAGATCGTTATCTTTCAAAGTTTTAAATGCTGTTTTTGTTCAGGTCCCCCGGTCCAAGCTTTATCTTCTTAGCAAAAGATTTTAAAGGAGATGCAGGGTCGCATATCCAGGAAATGCTTTCCCGAAGAATTTTCCCGTTGCTCTAGGAAACGTCGAACTTCTCTAACGTTCATGGTGGAGGGGGCTAGAGATAGCCAAACTTTTTCCTGTTTGGGGGGACTCCCTCAGGTGAAAACGTTAAAAACGAGGAAGTCTATGGTTTCGCAGCAAACGACATTTTTCAGCTTTAGGCCCGCCCTGAGAGAACTGTAAAGTTCATCAAAGGGTGGAGGGGCTGGTCAAAAATGTGGCTGAGATGATGACGTATTAGGTAGGCTAGGGATGACGTCCCAGTATGGATAGGGCGACATTCCTTGTTTTCTGGAATGTGGTTGGAGCTGTCGAAAAACCCAAAAGGAAAACGGCAGAAGAAGAGCGGTAGCCATCGAAAAGCCCTCTTTGGCCGGTGGATTTCCATTCCAACCCCAAAAAAGCCGAGATTAGTGTGGTAAAGATGTTTTTTGGTCCCCGTTCATCGAGATCATTGATAAGTGGGAGAGGATATGTACTCCCCGGCACTGCATTTAAGCCGGTAGTAACACAGAACCTGAGACCTCCGCCTTTCTTTTACAGCAAACTGGGGGCCCCCCGGGTGAGTCGACTCCTCAAGACCCCGTACGAAACATGGAGTCAATTGCTCTCGAAAGATTGCCGTGTGGGGTGAGGCAATCCATTGTCGGATACAAACAGGCTTTGCTTTCTGTACGATTTTATGCTTAACCAGGGGGTAAACTACCGCTTCTCACCCCCACAAAGAGCCCTTGTAACGACAAAGCAGTTCATCAGCTTATGCGTTGGGGTTTTTCAAGGGGCCCAGATCTGGCTGACATTTGACATGATACTCCCGGAGTTTGGCGGCTTTGCAGGGGGCAAAGGCAAGGATGGGGGTAGCTGTGCGTGTTCAACCCAAATCATCATCATTATAACCGAAGTCCTCACCCTACTGCGATCAAAACCCCCTTCCCCCCCAAAAACGTACTGTTACCATTTCAAGGGAATCAGACTGACAGGACAGTAGTTGGGCCCGGCGACGATTCCCAGGCATTCGGGAGGTGTGAGATGGGGCATTCTATAGATGGCTTTTACCGCTAGCGTTCCAAGGGTGTTTCCTTTTTGGAGAACATCTGTTGGGGATTGTGTTCACCCCCACACGGAGCAGACGATCCTTTTTCTTTTGGGACAGCATGGGGGAGAAGTCCTTTTTGGGATGGTGGAATTACAAAGGCTCACCCTCGGTTTGGGCCACTCCCCGAAAGAGACCCTTCTACAAAAAGCCCCTTGAGCGCAATATTTGACGGGACAAAGAGCAGCTGCAACGCGGGGAAAACTTTGGTTTGACTTGGGGCATCTTCACTGGCAAATCTGTGGGTACAGGGTTTGAGCAGCAAATCTTGAGAGACTCGCATTAGTGAGAAACTGAGAAGTGGTCCCCGCAGAGTAAGGTGGCATTCCCCGTTAAGGGGTTCAGAGGAGAAAGTAAAGTCCAGCCCCCGAGGAGATCCGTCCCAATAAAAAGCACCTGGGAAGGAAAGTAACCCCATGGCCTGATGAACGATGGTGGAACATAGCATATAAAATGAAGTTCACCTCAGCAACACAGAGTGGTTGCCCTGTTACTCCTCGGAGAAAACTTTTTGGGGTTTTTTGGGTGAAGCTTTGGCAAGAGTGATCATAGCATGACACTAGGCTTTTCAACGTGGCCCAGTCCAGTGTCAAGAAAAGCACAGGGTTATTTTCCCTTAAAATGAGTCCCAGAGAGGCCCGTCCTGCAACCTGGGGGGAATCAACATGGCTATCTGTGGGGTTACGGTTTTTGTGTGTATAGGGGAAGTTATGCCCCTTCGTAAAAAAATTGCCGTGGCCGGGGGCTTCTTGCGCCATCGGAAAGGGGCATTGTCTGGCCATGGCCCCGATTCCCGGGAAAAAGGAACAGATGAGTCTCTGAGGTATGGGGGTCTTTCCGGGTGGAAGTGCATTAGAAGTGCTCGCACTTGAGATGTTGTGGGTGGGTTTTTCCATGGAAACACACCAGAGATCCCGGGGTGGAGCAGGTTGTGGGCCTTCCCCCTGTGCAGCTATGGGGCAAAGGGACAAGCCGGGCTTTTGGGGGGCGATAGATAACGGTGGGGGTCACGGTCATTAGGAAAAATCCCTTTGGGGGGTGGTGTTGTGTAGCCGATAGCCTACCCATTCCTGGAGTTTCCCTATCCCCCCCGGGGGCTTCTGCAAGTGCATGGGGGAGAATCATCTTTGAGAGCCCAAAAAAGACCCCCACCCGGATGGGAACCAGAGGGGAAAAAACCCCAGAACAAGCTCGGAGGGGTTTACCTAGGCTTCTCGTGACACGATACCCTGGTAAACGTGCCCTTCCAACGGAGATAAAAAACCCTGGGTGCCTGCACTGAAGTCATCCTTTTTCGTAGAGCACCTTATAAAAATAGCGACGTGTAGGTTCCCAAATTTGGGGCGTAGAGGGCCCTTTAAAAGTCCCCAGTTTGGTGTAGTCAAAGGGGAAGTTTTTTTAAAAAGCTCTGTGGACCCGACAGTTTTCTCGTGCAGCTATGTAAACCTCGTCAGAGGGGGTTTACGAGGTTTTCAAGGGGAATCAGGCTTTACTTTTGGTCTTTTTAGCGGTGAGATGTGAAGTGTCTCCTTTAAATGGGGGGGCCCATCCCCGGCTACAACATAGGACACAGTGAAGTTGGTCTTTAGAGTGGAAAGGGATTCAGAGGGCCCCTGCGCATTGTAGTGTAGTTGCTTGCACCCTGAAGCAATCGAGAACTACGTGGCTGGGGGTTGGAGGAAGCTGATCAAAATTGCCTTGATATAAAATCCGGAGTTGTCAGAGAGGTGGGGATGTGCTTTGGGGCTGAAAAAAACGTTCCCCCCCGTTTTTATGCCTCTCTCGTTTCGAGTTAAAAACCCCTTTTAGCTAATTCCGTCGAAATTTTTATTTCCTTTTCTCGCGAACCTAGCAGGAGGTCCGGGGGGTGAAGAACTTCGACCCCTCCATCGTTTTCGAGGAGGACACAGCTTCTTTCCCGAGAGAAGCCTGTCGTAAATTGCGGTCGGCCCCTTTTTTTCTCCCAAATCAGTAGACAAGGGCCCGATCTTTTCAAAGGTTTGGGGAGCACGGAACCTCTCCCCCCATGGCTTCACAGCCCTGTACTTCCCGGGTTTGAGCCCCCCACGGTATGGGAGTGATCGACAGGATAGACAAGCGTTACCCGGGAACGGTCACGGGAAATAGGGGGGCTGGAAGATCGTAAATTCCTCGATTTTCCGTGTTTTTGCCTTGGGCATTCGTTAAACGCCCCCAAACCCCAAACAAGAAGCACTCTAGCACTATTTACAAAAAATTTGAATGTTTGTTAACCCCCTAAACGGTTTTAAAAGCCACGCACTCATAAAAATACACTTTTAGGCATTTTCAATGTTCATAGACTCATACTATTCCAAACCCGTTTCTGCATTTTTTTTCAATGTCTTGCACCCTTTAAATCATCCTGTACACTTTAAAAAAAAATGCCTGTGACTGACATTACACTTTTAACAAAGTCACGCACCTTTACAAAGGCACTGCACTGAACAAAAAACACTTTCACAAGCACTGTATGATCCAGGAACGGCGAATGGAATTATAGACAAAACAGAGGCATACAGTGTCCTAAAAATAACGAGAGCCACTAAACAAGCCCCGTGGGCGAGCGGGTATTTAGACAATAAAATCTAACTTGCAAAAGAAGGAATTATCGGTAGAAAAGGCCACGCCTTTAAAAAAAACAATTTAGATATCACTGAAAAAAAAAAAAAGGACACAGAATACAAAAAATGGGTCTCAAAACTCCCGAGGGGTTTCAATGTTCGGGTAGGGATAAAGGCCTGACAGGAAGAAAATGAATGTGCCGGGGTTCTCAGCCTCAAGGAACTTCGAAAATTTTTCCTGATCGATGCCATTAAAGGTACACCCCGTTTGCCACCAAATTTAAGGAGGTTTTTTGGCCGTAACGAGGGGCCCCCACTTTAACCCAGCCTATGAAACGAGCTGAAGCCTCTGTGAAGCGAGAAAAAGGCTTAGGGGCGCAAATAAGGGGGCCCGTTCACTCCCTGAATAACTTGATACAGATCCGGCCTTTAAAAAGGGCGGGCAGTGACCAGGATTACGCAGGCTTGAATGACCCGAGCGGAGAAATATGATACGAAGTCCTTGTGGCTAGCCATCATTTAAAAAATGACAAATAAAGAAATAAAAGATACGAAAGATAAAATGCTTTAAAGGGATAAAAGTAAAAGAAGAACACTACTAAAATTACTAATTTTTCTAAAATAAGGATAAGAAAAAAAAAAGTCGAACTTACTTAAAAAAAATAAAATATTAAATATTTGACTTAAAAAGGGGGCGAAAGGTTTTAAAAAAAAACGAATGGGAAGAGCCGAATCTGAAGGGCTCGGCGTAAAATACATCTAAAGCATTAAAACAAAAAAAAATAATAAAACAAAACAAAAAAAAAACGTCAGCAAATGATTTGGCAAGTAACGGGGAAATCTGTCAGTCAACCTTTTTTCGCGACGTCTCAGGTGAAGTAAATCCAGAGGGGGGACAAAAACAGTTTCAGATGATCTCCCCTTTTATTGTTCCCGGTTCCCTATTTTTACACGGACGTTTGCGTGACATTTATGACGTCAGCCTTTATTTTTAAAAATTCAAAATAAAAAATAATTAAAATATGAAAAAAAACATGGTATGTACAAAATTAAAAGAGAATGAAAAAAAGTTAAAAGGCTAAGACAAATAAATTAAAAACCCTTTAAAAAAAAGCTATTAAAAAAATATGACGTCATTTTACATGCAAAAAAGGGCGATGCAGTAACGTAAAACAGAAAAAAAAAATTATTGGTAAAAAACATAAAAATCAAAAAAAAAAACATACAATAAAAAAACAAGTTTACAATATAAAAAGGACAAACCCGGTATTTTCGCTATAAACGAAAAAAAATGCTAAAATAAAAATACGAAAAAAAATCTTAATTTAAAAAGAACAATAAAAATGACGATCAAAGTGATTAAAAACAAAATAAAAAAAGACGAGGAAACCCCTTAAAAAAATAAAAAAATTAAAAGAACAATCATTTCTTAAGAAACGAAATAAAACACAGAAAAAACGTGATACACTGACTTTGAAAAGAGATAAAATAAAGGGAAATTAACTAAAAGGAGCAGGGGGGGAAAACGTATTGAAATAAAAAGGAGATTGGACACCCCCTCGGATTTTGCTGTGTTCCCCTGAGGCGAGGTTTTAAGAACCCCCACAATAGTAAAACAATTTAAAAAACAATAAAACGATTTTATAAAAATTTATACATTATCTTAATGTACTTATTTCGTAATTTTACTGTTTTAATAATTATTTTTGCAATTATACTACCAGAAAAAAATAATAATAATCATAATAATAACAAAAAATACTAAAAACAATATTTTAACCACAGCATATTTTTATTTTTTAAATTTTAACTATTAAATTTTTTTATTTTTACAGGTTTTATTAGATTTTTGGGAATAATAAATAATTAAAAATAATAGTAATAATAATAATAATAAAATAATAATAATAATAAAAATAATAAAAATAAAATAATAATAAAATAATAAAATAAAAATAAAATTTATAATTATCAAATGCTATCAAAATTCTCTTTATTCTCACTTTTATCATCATTATTGTTAAGACAATACAATCTGGTAAATTTTCATTATTACCCTAATAATTGCGAAAACACAAAAAAAATCGAAAAAACGTCTTTTTGGGGTATACTCTCAAAAGGTATATTTCGCAGATTTTCCCCTTTTTTGACTTTTGGGAATGTTTTTTTTATACCTTTTATATTATATATGGACACAAATCCTGTTTTATCACATATTATCAGATTATCATCATTTTTTATGTATCATCATCATTACTCATTTTCATATTATCATCATCATTATAAAACATTTTGCAATTTTATCATCATTTTTGCAATTTTTATTTTTATTGCAATTATTGGGGTTATAGTATATATTTTGCAATAAAATAAAACCCCCAACAATAATGATAGTAAAACAAAAGTAACGATTTTTTAATAATTATTTATATCATTATCTTTAAAGTATCTTTTACGTAATTATTACTGTTATAAAATTTTTTTTCAATATACTACCAGTAAAATAAAAATAATGATAATAAAAAAAATAAAATATAATAACAATATTATACCACTAGCATTTTTATTATTTACGAACTTTTTAATTATTGTTTTTATTACAGTTATAACACATTTTTTTAGCAATAATACTAATAATTAAGAAAATTTAAAAAAAAAAGTTAATAATAATAATAAAATAAAATAATAAAATAATAATAATAATATTAATAAATTCAAATGTTATAAAAATTCCTTTTTTCCATTTTATCATCATTATTTTTTATGATTAATACAATTCTGGTAATTTTTTATCATTATTACCCTAATTTGCCGAAATCACCAAAGAAATCGAAAAAAGTCATTTTTGGAGTATACCTGAAAAAGGATATTTCGCTAATTTTGCCGTTTTTTGACTTTTTGGGGAAAGTTTTCTTTTAATTTTTATATTAATAGGACACAATCCCGTTATTTTCACATCTTATCAGATTTCATATTTTTTATCGATACATTCATTATCATCATTATCTCATGATTTTCATCATTATTTCAATTTTTATCATCATTTTTGCAATTGATCATTATTATTGCAATTTTTTGGGGTTATGTAAATTTTTTCAATAATACAATAAACCCCAACAATAATGATAGAATAAAAAATAATAACAATAATAACGATTTTTAATAATTATTTATCATTCTTAATTTGTATGTTATTTCTGTAATATTATGTTATAATAATTATTTTTTCAATTAACTACCCAAAACAAATAATAATAAGGGTAAAATAACAAAAAAAATACTAATAACAAATAAAAACGATACCATTATTTTATTATCTTAATTATTATTATTATGGTATTTTTACAGTTATGAAGATTTTTGGCAAATATAATAATTTAAGATAATAGTCGTAATAATAGAATAATAATAATAATAATAATAATAATATAAATAATAAAAAATTTAAAAAGTTATCAAAATTCTCTTTATTCCACTTTATCATCATTTGTTATGATTAATACAATTCTGGAATTATATCATTATTACACTAATAATTTCCCAAATCACCAAAGAAATCGAAAAAAACGTCATTTGGAGTTTTACTTCAAAAGGCATATTTCGTAGATTTTGCCCCTTTTTTGACTTTGGGGAATTTTTTTATACCTTTTTTTTAAAATATAGGAAAAATTTCCCGTTATTATCATCTCATTATAGTTATCATCATTTTTATGTTTTCTCATCATTATCATCATTATCATCATCGTTTTCATCATTATTTCAAAATTTTTATCATCATTATGAATTGTTTTTTCATTTTTTTTATTGTAATTTTGGAGTTTTTTAATATATTTTTGCAAAAAACTAATAACCACAAAAATAATGATAGTAAAACAAAATAATAACAATAATAACGCTTTTTATAAAATTTTTTATAAAACTATCTAAATTAGTATCGTTATTACTGTAATTTTCTGTTTTTATAATCAGTTTTTTCAATTATACTACATTTCAAAAATAAAATGATAATAATAAAATAATAATACTAATAACAATTTATAACCATAGCATTTTTATTATTTACTTTTAACTTTTTACATTATTTTTATTATTGCAGTATAATAGATTTTGGCAATAATACAATAATTAAGATATAGTAATAGAAATAATAATAAAATAAAATAAAATAATAATAATAAATAAAAATAATAATAATAATAATAAAATAAAAATTATAATTAATAATAAAAATATTCAAATGTTTTAAAAAATTTTCTTTTTTTCTACTTTTTTCATCATTATTGTATGATTAATACAAATTTGGTAATTATTTTCATTATTATCCAAAATGCCGAAATCACCCAAGAAAAATTTAAAAAAGTCATTTTTGGAGTATACTCCAAAAAGGTATATTTCGCTAGATTTCCGCTTTTCGACTTTTTTGGGGAAAGTTTTTTTAATACCTTTTTTATATATATGGACACAATTCCTTTTTTATAATTTCATGATTATCATCATTATTATCGTATCATCACATTATTCATTATCTCATATATATATTATTTCAATTATTTTCTCATTATGGGGAATTGTTATATTATTATTGCAATTATGAAGTTATAGTATATATTTTTTTAATAAAACTAATAATAAAAATAATGATAGTAATAACAATAATAACAACAACAAATTTCAAAATTATTTATATATTATTTAATTAGTCTGTTTTTACTGTAATTTTTTCGTTATAATAATTATGTTGAATTTTTATACCAGTACAAAAATAATAATGATAATAATAACAATAATAATACTAATAACAATATTATAACAACTAGCATATTATTTTTATATTATACTTATTATTATATTTTTATTATTTCATTTTTTAATGGAATTTTGGCAAAAATACTAATAAGTCAAGAAAAAAGTAATAATAATAATAATTTATAAAAAATTTAAAAATAATAATAATAAAATAATAATAAATAAATAATAATAAAATAAAAAATAATAATAATATTTAAAATATTAAAAAATTTCAAAATTTTCTTTATTCTATTCATCATCATATTGTTATGATTAACATAAATTTTTGTAATTTTTATCTTATTACCCTAATAATTTCCCAAATCACAAAAAAAATCGAAAAACGTCATTAGGGGATACTCCCAAAAAAGGGGGCATTTGCCCCCGATTTTTCCGCTTTTTCGACATTGGGAGTTTTTCTTATACTTTTTATATTATATAGGGGAAAAATTCTGTATTACCAAACTTATCATGATTATCATAATTATTTCGTTATCACTTATTTCGTTACATCATATTATCATCATTAACATTTTCTCATCATTAATCATTTTTGCAATATTATATCATTATTGCAATTTTTATCATATTATTGCAAATTAGAGTTATAAATTTTTTGCAAATTTTTAATAACCCCTAACAATAATGATAGTAATAACAATAGTAACGATTTTTTTTAAAAATTTATACTTATCTTTAAATTTGTACGTTTACTGTAATATTTTGTATAATAATTATTTTTTCATTTTAATACCGTACAAATAATAATAATGTAATGTAACAATAATAATACTAATAAAATATTATAACACTAGCATATTATTATTATAATTATTACTTATTATTATTATTGTTATTTTTACATTTATAATAAATTGTTTGGAAATAATATTAATAATTAAGATAATAGTAATAATAATAATAATAATAATAATAATAATAATAATAATAATAATAATAATTATAATGATAATAATAATAATAATATTAATAATATTCAAACGTTATCAAAATTCTCTTTATTCTCACTTTTATCATCATTATTGTTATGATTAATACAATTCTGGTAATTAATATCATTATTACCCTAATAATTCCCGAAATCACCAAAGAAATAAAAAAAAAAACGTCATTTAGGAGTATACTGTCAAAAGGCTATATTTCGCTAGATTTTGCCGCTTTTTCGACTTTTGGGAATGTTTTTCTTATACCCTTTTTATAATATATATTGACACAATTCCTGTTGTTATCATCATCATTATCATGATTATCATCATTATTATCGTTATCATCATCATTATCATCATTATCATCATTATCATCATCATTATTGCAATTATTATCATCATTATTGCAATTGTTATCATTATTATTGCAATTATTGGAGTTATAGTATATATTTTTGCAATAATACTAATAACCACAACAATAATGATAGTAATAACAATAATAATAACAATAGTAACGATTTTATAATAATTATTTATATCATTATCTCAATTAGTATCGTTATTACTATCATTATTACTATTATAATATTTATTTTTGCAATTATACTACCAGTAAAAATAATAATAATGATAATAATAATAATAATACTAATAACAATATTATAATCACTAGCATTATTATTATTATACTTATACTTATTATTATTATTTTATTATTACAGTTATAATAGATTTTTTGTCAATAATACTAGTATTTAAAATAATAGTAATAACAATAATAATAATAATAATAATAATAATAATAATAATAATAATAATAATAATAATAATAATATTAATAATATTCAAATGTTATCAAAATTCTCTTTATTCTCACTTTATTCATCATTATTGTTATGATTAATACAATTCTGGTAATATTATCATTATTACCGTAATAATTGCCGAAATCACCAAAGAAATCGAAAAAAACGTCATTTGGAGTGTTTTCTCAAAAGGCTATATTTCGCTAGATTTTGCCGCTTTTTTAAATTTTGGGAATTTTTTTCTTATACCTTTTTTATATTATATATGGACAAAATTCCTGTTATTATCATCATCATTATCATGATTATCATCATTATTATCGTTATCATCATCATTATCATCATTATCATCATCATTATCATCATTATTGTAATTATTATCATCATTATTGCAATTGTTATCCTTATTATTGCAATTATTGGAGTTATAGTATATATTTTTGAAATAATACTAATAACCACAAGAATAGTGATAGTAATAACAATAATAATAACAATAATAACGATTTTATAATAATTATTTATATCATTATCTTAATTAGTATCGTTATTACTGTAATTATTACTGTCATAATAATTATTTTTGCAATTATACTACCAATACAAATAATAATAATGATAATAATAACAGTAATAATACTAATAACAATATAAAAACCACTAGCATTATTATTATTATACTTATACTTATAATTATTATTGTTATTATTACAGTTATGACAGATTTTTTGGCAATATTACTAATAATTAAGATATTAATAATAATAATAATAATAATAATAATAATAATAATAATAATAATAATAATAATAATAATAATAATAATAATATTCAAATGTTATCAAAATTCTCTTTATTCTCACTTTTATCATCATTATTGTTATGATTAATACAATTCTGGGAATTATTATCATTATTACCCTAATAATTGCCGAAATCACCAAAGAAATCGAAAAAACGTCATTTTGGAGTGTACTCTCAAAAGGCTATATTTTGCTAGATTTTGCCGCTTTTTCGACTTTTGGGAATGTTTTTCTTATACATTTTTTATATTACATATGGACACAATTCCTGTTATTATCATCATCATTATCATGATCATCATCATTATTATCGTTATCATCATCATTATCATCATTATCATCATCAGATCATCATATGCAATATTATATCATTATTGCAATTGTTATCATTATTATTGCAATTATTACTGTTATAATAATTATTTTTGCAATTATACTACCAGTACAAATAATAATAATGATAATAATAACAATAATAATAATAATAACAATATTAAAACCATTAGCATTATTATTATTATACTTATACTTATTATTATTATTGTTATTATTAAAGTTATAATAGATTTTTTGGCAATAATACTAATAATTAAGGTAATAGTAATAATAATAATAATAATAATAATAATAATAAATAATAATAATATTAATAATATTCAAATGTTATCAAAATTCTCTTTATTCTCACTTTTATCATGATTATTGTTATGATTAATACAATTCTGGTAATTATTATTATTATTACCCTAATAATTGCCGAAATCACCAAAGAAATTGAAAAAACGTCATTTTGGAGTATACTCTCAAAAGGCTATATTTCGCTAGATTTTGCCGGTTTTTCGACTTTTGGGAATGTTTTTCTTATACCTTTTTATATCATATATGGACACAATTCCTGTTATTATCATCATCATTATCATGATAATCATCATTATTATCGTTGTCATCATGATTATCATCATTATCATCATCATTATCATCATTATTGCAATTATTATCATCATTATTGCAATGTTATCATTATTATTGCAATTATGGAGTTATAGTATATATTTTTGCAATAATACTAAAACCACACAATAATGATAGTAATAACAATAATAATAACAATAATAACGATTTTATAATAATTATTTATATCATTATCTTAATTACTATCGTTATTACTGTAATTATTACTGTTATAATAATTATTTTTGCAATTATACTACCAGTACAAATAATAATAATGATAATAATAACAATAATAATACTAATAACAATATTATAACCACTAGCATTATTATTATTATACTTATACTGATTATTATTATTGTTATTATTACAGTATAATAGATTTTTTGTAAATAATACTAGTATTTAACCAATAATAGTAATAACAATAATAAAATAATAATAATTAATAATAATAATAATAATAATAATAATAATATAATAATATTCAAATGTTATCAAAACGCCTCTTTTATTCTCACTTTATCATCATTATTGTTATGATTAATACAATTCTGGTAATTATTATCATTATTACCATAATAATTGCGAAATCACCAAAAGAAATAGGAAAAAAAAAAAAAAACGTTCATTGTAGGAAGTGTTTATAAAAGGCTAGATTTTCGCTAGATTTTGCCGGCTTTTTAACTTTTGGGAATTTTTTTCTTTATACCTTTTTTATATTATAATGGAACACATTTCCTGTTTATTATCATCACATTATCATGATTATCATCATTATTATCGTTATCATCATCATTATCATCATTATTCATTCAGAAGTATCATCATTACTTGTAAGTATATCATCATTATTGTAATTTAGTTATCCTTATATTGAAAGTATTGGAGTTAATAGTTATATTATTTTTGAACTAATACAATAACCACAAGAATAGTGATAGTAATAACAATAAGTAATAACAATAATAACGATGTTTATAATAATTATTGTATCATTATCTAATTAGTATCGTTATACTGTAATTATTACTGTCCATAAATAATATTTTTGGCAATATACTACAATACAATAATAAATAATGCTAAAGAATAACAGTAATATATACTAAAACAAGATAAAAAACACTAGCATTATTATTAATTGATACTTTTACTATAAATATATTATTGATTATTATTACAGAGTTATGACAGATTTTTGGCAATAGTTATCTAATATTAAGATATTACTAATAATAATAATCATATAATAATAATAATAATAATAATAATAATAATAATAGATAATAATAATAATAATAATAAGGTCAAAATGTTATCAAAATTCTCTTTATTCTACCAATTTCATTCATTATTGTGTATGATTATCAAGTCCGTCGGAACTATTATCATTATTACCCTATAAATTGCCGAAATCATCCAAAGAATACGGAACAAAACGTCATTTGGTAGTCTTTGTATCTCAAAAGCCTTCATATTTTGCTTACGATTTTTGCCGCTTTTTCGAATTTTGAGGAATGTGTTTCTATCACATTTTTTATATTCACATATGTGGACCACAATTCCTGTTATCTGATCATAATCATTACTCATGATTATCATCATTATTATCGTTTCACATATCTCATTATCATCACTATCATCATCATTATCATCATTATTGCCAATTTATTTATTATCATTATTGCAAATTGTTATCATTATTATTGCAAATTCATATTGAGCAGTTATAGTATATATTGTTGCATATAATATCTAAGAACCAGCAAAAATGAAAGTGATAGTAAATAACAAATAATGGCAATAACAATAATAACGATTTCATAAAAATGATTTACCTCATATCTATTATAGTATCGTTAAGTACTGTAGTATTATCCTGTTATAATAATTATTTCTTATTTTTTGCAATTATACTACCAGTCACAATAATAATAATGATACTAATAACAGATAAGAATAATAATAACATATAAAACAGTAGCATTATTATATTATACTTATAATTATTATTATATTGTTATTAGTAAAGTGATAATAGATTTTTTGGTCAATAATACTAATAACACTAAGGTTATAGTAATAAAATAATGTAATAATAATACAATAATAATAATAATAATAATATTAATAATATTTCAAATGTTATCAAAATTCTCTTATTCTCACTTTTATCATGATATTGTTATGATTAATACAATTCTTGTAATTATTATTATTAGTACCCTAATAATGCCGAAAATAACACAAAGAAATGTGAAGACATAAAAACTGTTCATTTTGGAGTATACTCTCAAAAGGCTATTATTTCGCTAGATTTTTTGCTCAAGCTTTTCGACTTTTGGGAATGTTTTTCTTATACCTTTTATATATGATATGGACACAATTCCGGTATTATCATCTATCATTCCATGATAATCATCATTTATTATCGTTGTCATTCATTGATTATCAGTTCATTATCATCATTATTATCATCATTATTGCCAATGATTATCATCATTATTAGCAATTGTTATCATTATTATTGCAATATTGGAGTTATAGATATATTTTTGCTAATATACTAATTAAGCCACAACAAAATGATAGTAATAACAATAATAATAAACCATAATCAACGATTTTATAATAATTATTTATATCATTATCTTAATTAGTATCCAGTTTTCACTGAATTATTACTGTGTTATAATAATTTTATTTTGCAATTATACTACCAGTACAAATAATAATAATGATAATAATGTCAACACATGGAAGTTAATTACTAAACACAAATATTATAAAACCCTAGCATTATTATTATTATACATACTTATATTATTATTGTTATGATACCGTTATAATAGATTTTTGGCAATAATACTAATAATTAAGATAATAGTAATAATAATAATAATATGATAATAATGAATTTAATGAATAGTAATAATAATAATAATAAAAATAAATAAATACAATAATAATAATAAAAATATGAAATGTTATCCAAATTCTCTGTATTCTCACTTTTTATCTCCTAATGTTATGATTAATACAATTTGGTTAATTATTATCAATTATTACCCCAAATAATTGCCGAAATCACACAAAAAAAATCGAAAAAGAACGTCATTTTGGAACGTTTATTTACTTCAAAAGAAAGGATAAATTTTGGACTAGATTTTGGCAGCTTTTTTGAATTTTGGGAATTTTTTTTCTTATTACCGTTTTTATATTATATCATGGACAAGTCCTGTATATTCATCATCATTATCAGTGATTATAATCCTTATTATCTTATCATCATGCATATCATCGTATCATCATCAGTCCCTCGCTTCAGGTATTGAAAGGAAATTATGATGCTTATTGCAATGTTTTTTTTTTTTTTTTTTTTTTATCATGATTATTGCATTATTGGAGTTATAGTTATATATTTTTGCAACTATACTAATAACACAATAAGTATGATAGTAATAACATAATAAATAACAATAATAACGATTTTATAATAATATATTTATATAATGTATCTTGAAATTAGTAATCGTGTATTACTGTAATTATTACTGTTATAAATAAGTATTTTTGCAATTATAGACTACCAGTACGCAAGATAATAATAATGATAATTAATAACAATAATAATACTAATAACACATATCGATAATACTAGCATTATTATTATTATACATAACTTATTATGATTATTGTTATTATCATACGTCTATAATAGATTTTTTGGCAATATTACTAGTAATTAAAATACTACTACTACTACTACTACTAACTAACTACTACTACTAATAATAATAATAATAATATTCAAATGTATCAAAATTCTCTTTATGTCTCACTTTTATTCACATCAGTATTGTCTATGATTAATGCAAATTCTGGTAATTATTATCCCTTATTACCTAATCATTGCCGAAATCACCAAAGGACACATCCCCCCCCCTAAAAAATACCGTCTTGTTGGAGATACTCGCAAAAAGGCTTATATTCGTAGATTTTACGCAGCTTTTTCGGACTTTTGGGGAATGTTTGTCTTATACCTTTTTTATAATTATATTAGGACACAAGTCATGTTATTATCATCTCATTATCATGATATCTTGCATTTTATTATTCGTTTACATTAATCATGATCATCATTATTGCAATTATCTCATCATTATGCAATTGTTATCATTATTATTGCAATTATTGGAGGTTTAGTATATATTTTTGCATAATACTAAAACCACAACAATAATGATAGTTAAGAACAATAAATAATAACAATAATAAAGATTTTTTTATAATTATTATATCATTATCTTAATAGTATCGTTATTCTGTATATACTGGTATAATAATGATTTTGCAAGTTATAATACCACTACAAATAAATTAATAATGATAATTAATAACAATATAATACTCATAAGAATTAAAAAACCACTAGCATTATTATTATTATCACTGATACTATTATTATTATTGTTATATATTTACAGGTATAATAGATTTTTTGCAATATTTACTAAATAATTCAAGATAATAGAATAATAATAATAATCCTAATAATAATAAATAATAAATAATAATAATAATAAGTCAAATGTTATCAAAATTCTCTTTATTCCACTTTTATCATCATCTTATTGTTATGATTAATACAATTCTGGGAATTCATTATCTTATTACCCTAATAATTGCGAAATCACCAAAGAGAAATCGAAAAAAAAACGTCATTTTGGAGTATACTCATTCATTATTGCAATTGTTCGCAATTATTGCAATTTTTTCGCTAGATTTTGTCGCTTTTTCGGACTGATGGGAATGTTTTCCTTATACTTTTTTATATTATATCTGGACACAATTCCTGTTATTATCATCCAATCATTATCATGATTATCATCATATTATCGTTTATCATCATAATTATCAGTCATTTTATCATCATCATTCTCATCCTTTTGCAATTATTATCATCATTATTGCGATTATTGTTATCAATATTATTGCAAGATTTATGTTATACGTTATATTTTTGCAATATAATACTAAAAACCACAAAGATACTGATCGTTAATGAACAATAATTATACAATAATAACGATTTTTGTTTTATAAAATTATTTAAATATATCTGTAATTAGTATCGTTATTACTGAAATTTATTACTGTTATAATAATTAGTTTGCAATTGATACTACCAGTACAAATAATAATAATGACAATAATAACAATAATCATACTTAAAACAATTATTAAAAAACCATAGCATTATTATTATTATAGCTTTATACTTATTAATTATTTTTTATTATACAGTGTTATAATAGATGTTTTGGGCAATTAATACAAATTAATTAAGGAATAGTAATAATAATAATATATAATAATAAAATAATATAATAAGTAATATAATAATGTAATAATAATATAATTAATATTCAAATGTTATCAAAATTCTTTTATTCCACTTTTATCATCATTATTGTTATGATTCATACCAATATCGTGTGTAATTATTATCATTATACCCTAATAATTGCGAAATCACCAAGGAAAGTGAAAAAAAATATCAATTTGGAGTATGCTCTCAAATGGCTATATTCGTGTAGAGTTTGCCGCTTTTTTCGATTTTGGGAATGTTTTTTCTTATACCTTTTGATATTATATATGACCCAATTCCTGGTTATTATCATTCTCATATCATGCTTATCATAATTATTATCGTTGTCATCCCATTATAATCATCATTATCATAATTATTGCAATTATTATCAAAAATTATTGCAATTGTTATAATCTATTATGCAATGATTGGAGTTATTTAGATATATATTTTGCAATATATACTATAACCACAACAATAATGATAGTAATAACAATAATAATAAAACAATAATCACACGATTTTGTATAATAATTATTTATATTCTTATATCTCGTGAATTGTAGTCTCGTAACTTACAGTTTTATTACTGTTATAATAATTATTGTGTCTGAGCAATGTATACTCCCACAGTACCAACTAATAAGAATGGTAAGTAATAACAAATAATAATACTAATTAACAACATTGATAATTCACTAACATTATATATAATTACTTTACTTAAGATATGGCTATCATGTAGACACCAGCCGGGTCCACCGTGCTTTGCTTGAATCTGTGGCACTTCGACACAGCAACAGAGACAATCCTCTTCTTCATATACTTATAATAGTAATTGTTAAGTTATACAGTTATATAGATGTTTTGGTCAATAATAATGTATATAATGTAAGAGAATAGTAATAAATAATAATAAGTTAATGTATGTAATAATGATCAATATATAATAATAATAATACATAATAAATGATAATAAATGAGCACATAATAATGATACACATTAATAATAATAACTAATAATACTAATAATAAAAATCCAGTAATCAATATAATATTAATAAATGTCAAATGTTATAAAAATTTCTTTATTCTCACTTTTGTCATCTTGATTGTTAATGAGTAATACAATATCTGGTAATATTATCATTATTACCCTAATAATTGACGAAATCACCAAAGAAAGTTGAAACAAAACGTCATTTTGGAGTATACTGTCTCAAAAGGGTATTATCTTCGCGAGCTTTTGCCGCTTTTCGGACACTTTTGGGAATGCTATGGTTATTATTTTTTTTGTTTATATTTATATGGACACAATTCCTGTTCTTCTCATATCCACATTATCATGATTATCAGTCAGTATTATCGTTTTATTCATCATCATTATATCATCATACACATGATCATCATCACATTTATCATCAATTATTTGCAATTGATTATCATGATCATTATTGCAATGTTATTATCATCATTGATTCAATTATTACCATTATTCTTGCAACTTTATTGGAGTTATATTATGGAGTATTTTTGCAAATTCATACTAATAACACACCAAGAATGATAGTAATAACAAATAATAATAAAATAATAACGATTTATAATAATATTATATCATTATCTTAACAGTAGTTCGTTATTAACTGTAATTATTACTGTTATAATGAATGCATATGTGTGTGCCATTCTATACTACCAGTAAAAATAATCAAAATGATAATAATAAAACAATAATAATACTAATAACAATATTACAACCACTAGAAAGTCATTTATTATTATTGTGTTTCGCCGACCGTTGGCTCCCGTTTGGCTCCTTGCTAACAACAGAAGGGAGGCTAGGCAGAGGCGTCGTTATATACCAGGGTCCGTGAACAATGAACAGGCTCCAAGAGGCACGAACACCACAGCGTCCCAGAACACCACGAGGGTGAAACGCCAAAGTGGCCGATGCAGGGCACGAAGTAAACACAAATTAACAGTCATCCTTTATTTACACAAGTTATTTACCCGTACACTTTTATAGCACAATACGGGTGAGGAAACCAGCATGCCACACGACGATACAGATTATAACAGGGGCTAATACAAAGTTATCTATCAGGGTCACAAAGGGCACACACGAGGTCTTCTACAGGAGCAGCACCCAAAACCGCGTCTCTCCTGGCTGTTCCTCGCTCCTCTGCTCACAGCCAGTTGCGTTGCATGTTTGCCCATGCGGTACCTTCATGTGTTAACAACCGCATGCCCCAGTCATCCCTTCATGTTAACACATGTTTCGCACAGAAGACCAAGAGACCCACTGGGGTAGCACAATCCCCCCTATCTAAGCCAGACGACCCGTTTGCTGCGTGACATATCTAAACCTGAAAACGAAAATACACGAAAATTTAAACGAAAATCACGTTGCTGCAGGAAACACAAAAATTATTCTCAGAAGGCCGCGGGCTTCTTCCGCTCTCGCTGGGGTCGCTCTGGAGGTGTGGGCAGCGGTAGATTGGCAAGTGGCCTCCAGAGGGTATCTCCTGTCCCAAAGGACTGGTCATGGTCACACATTGAAGTCTGTTGCATCGTCCCATTCACGTTACAAATGCTACGCCTCATCTCGGTCAGCGTCTGCCACGTCCCTCATCACGCCAGCTACGGGGCTAACGTCATCTCTACACATTACGTAGTCGCTACCAACGATTTTGCGGCCCAAGGAGAGTAGGTAGCTTCCTGGCCCATGGTAGACGGCCATGCCAAGTCTCGAGGAAGTCAGGCAACCGGCCCCACACCAACCAAATCATTGCTCCCCGATGACTCTCTGGAATGTTCCACTTACTCACAAAGTGGCCCAGCTTTTGTACAGCTGGCACTTCTGGGCCTATCGGAGAAGGTTAGCACCAACACTGTAACTACCCCCTCCCCTGAGTTCCCAAACAAGGCTCCGCCAACAGCTACGCCATCAGCCAAGCTGCAGGTTTTGGTTGGGCTCCACGAGGACCTCTACTCCACGCATACACTAGCTGACAGTCGCAACCGGATTCTACGACTCTGTCCTGGGGGCAAGGTGCAGTCGCTCAGCTGTATACTAACTATGCACAGCCAACATATGGAAGCAAGGGCACCTTCTTCACCGTGCACCCTCCAAGCTTCCGTCAAGGTCGGACACACGCCTTACTCTGCGGTCAGTAGGTCAAGGACCAGCAAACAGTGTCCCGATAGTCCAGATCGACCACCATTACACCGGCAGCCGCCTGCACAGTGCTGCCCACGCACTACGAGGCATACACTGTGCCCCTTGAGCTGCAACAATGCCCCGTGACCACCACCACAGTCTAGGTGGGTGCGTCAGAAGCGCATCATGGCCAACATCTCAGGCCGCACTAGGGTCTCTCGCCCCAGAGTGTCCACTGTTCTTTTTTTTTTTTTTTTTTTTTTTTTGCCCCAGGCGCATGGCTTCCATCTATTGAGCCCTGCACCTGCATCGTCCGGGTTCGACGGCAAGCTTACACCAAGGGTTGGGGCCCGGAACGAAACAGCTGGTTTCGGCCCCCTTCTCCAGAGTTTCCGCTCGGTACAACTTCCTTAGCCTGTAGGACATGCACTCGGTGGTGACAATACCTACGACTATGTCCTTAGCAGGCACTGCGGAAGGACATCAGATCCGTCCCGGTTGCAGAGGATCGGTTCTCCGCTCCCTCTGACACTGAATACATCTGTGCCCTACCTTCCGGGCTAGCACCAACACAAGCCTTGGAAAGTTCCTCGGGTCTCACTTCCTCCACATGGCTTTATTCTACTCCACTTTAGACTTCCGGCCGCCGGACGGTCACGGCGGGGCTGAGGCACGCGGCGCACCCTAGGCCACTCGTTGTCCTTCAGGAAGGCCTCAGAACTCCAAGGCCCTCGCCAGCGCACCTGCAGAGTCCTCAGGGTGTGCATGCTTGACGTAGAGTTTGCAGCTGCGGTCTGGTAAAGCACACAGACGTCAGACAAAGAAACACGGGCCCAGCGACCACGATCATCTCTTCCGCAGCCGCAGGGACGACCTCATTACCAGCCCCTCCACATCCTGCGCCAGCTGGGACAGTGTCTCGCCACGATCACAAAGTCCGCTTCTTCATGGGCATCGATATACCTCAGCCTGGTGATGGTGCCCGAACGGCGTTTCAAAGCATACGGCCACGCTGGGTACGAGCCTAGTTGGGATGCTGCGGCAGAGCCCCAACCTTCCACCGCGGGGGCCCTTAGCGCTGTTACCAGGCTTGCAGGCCTTCTTTCCGGCTCCCAGCCACCGGGCAGATGACAGCATTTAAATTGGGCAAAATATGCCTCCCAGGCCACCCTATTCCGTAGTACTCACAACGGCTTACGTCTCACAGAATTGTCTGGAGGCCGAAGGGGGCTGCAGGGTGGGGAGAACGCGTGCCGTGACTAACGCCCCACTGGGGGGGAGGAAGGGGGTGAGGGAGGCAACGAGGCGGGTTGACCGGGTCCGAATTTGCCGCCACCTATATCCAAGGGAGAGCGGTTCCGATGGGTCCCCACATCCTTCTCAGCGACACTGGAGGCGACACGACGCTGCGAGGCCCGGTTTCCTGCCACAGACCCCAGGCAGCACCCAGTAAATCTGACACTCTGGAATCTGTTGCAAGAACCTCGTATGCCTTCTTGCTTGCAAACGTTACTACCCTCGTGACGCCCGCCTTTCTTCCTTCACTTCCTACATCAGGCCCTGAAACCTCGCCCTTCAGAGTCTGCACCCCTCAAGAATCAGTTCACTCTTCCGCTGTTGCAGCCTGTCGGTGAACTGCTGAGTTTCCATCCTTCACAGATGCACGATTTGCTCTGTAGCACCGCAACAAGTCGGCGAAACGTTCCTCTGGCCTTCCTTGCCTGCATTTCGACGAGATGAGTGCGCCCTGCTCGTGTGCCTCTGTGCCTGCTCTTCCTGCACTTTTTGCCATTTCCTCCTCATACCGGCCAGCATGGCCACGTGATCAGGTCCATCTGGCGTGGCTTCCACCTCACTACGATGCTGCTCAGTCATGAGCCTCTTCTCCCTCATGGCCCTGCCGACATCTTTGGACCACATGATAAATACGGGCGCGTACTCAATGATCAAAACACAAATCCCACTTCGGACACCCATTTGTACACGCCCCGACGCCTCGTCTCTCTGCCGCCAAACACAAGGCAAGTCTAGGAGACGGCGTGTTATACAGAGGGTCGTGAACACCTGAACAGCTCCAAGAGGCACCGAGCACCACAGCGTCCCAGAACACCAGGCAAGACGGAAACGCCAAGTGTCGAGGCAGGGAACGAAGTAAACACAAAATTAACAGGTCATTCCTTTATTTACACAGTTATTTACCCGTGACACTTTTCAATAGGCATATCTTAATTAGTATCGTTATTACGTAATTATTACTGTTATAATAATTATTTTTCCAATTATACTCCCAGTACAAATAATAATTAATGATAATAATGACCAATAATAAATACTAAATAAAAACAATTTATTAGAACACTAGCATATGATATTATACTTATACTTATTATTATTATTGTTTTATGTACAGTTATAATAGATTTTTTTGGGCCAATAATGCTAAAAATTAAGATAATAGTAATAATAATAATAATAATAATAATAATAATAATAATAATAATAATAATAATAATATTAATAATATTAAAATGTTATCAAAATTCTCTTTATTCTCACTTTTATTCATCATTTATGGTTATGATTAATAACATTCTGGAACTATTATCATATTACCCTAATAAGTTGCCGAAATCCCAAGAAATCGGAAAAAAAACGTCAGGTGGGAGTATACTCTCAAAAGGCTATATTCGCTAGATTGCCCGCTTTTTCAACTTTTAAGGAATGTTTTTCTTATACCTTTTTTATATTATATATGGACACCAATTCGTTTTATAATCATCATTATCATAGATTATCATCATTCTTATCGTATCATCATCATTATCATCATCATTATCATAATTTATTGCAATTATTTCATAATTATTGCAATTGTTACATATGTAGTGCAATTATTGGAGTACATGTACATATTTTTTGCAAAATCCCTTAATAACCACAACAATAATGATAGTAATAACAATAATAATAAACAAATAATAACGATTTTATAATAATATTTATATTTCCATTAATCTTAATTAGTATCGTTATATTACTGTAATTATTACCTGTTATATAATTATTTTTTGCAATTATAATACAGAGGTACAAATAAATAATAATGATAATAATAACAATACTATACTAATGAACAATATAAAAACAACTACCATTATTAATTATTAACTGTTTACTTATTATTATTTTGTTATTATACAGTTATATAGATTTGTGGCAATATTAATAATAATTAATATAATAGTATAAATAATAGTAAGAATAATGATATAATAATAATAATAATAATAATAATAATATTAATAATAATAAGTAATAATATATGATATTCAAATTTTATCAAATTCCTTATTCTCACTTTTATCAATCATTGTTGTTTATGATTAATACAATTCTGGGAATTATTATCCTTATTACCTAATAATTGCCGAAAATCACCCAAAGAAATCGAAAAACAAAAAAACAAACACAAAAAACGTCATTTGGAGTATACTCTCAAAAGGCTAATTTCGCTAGATTTGGGCCGCTTTTTGGACTTTTGGGAATGTTTTTCTTATACCTTTTTTATAGAATATATGGACACACATCCATTCTATCATCTTCATTATCATGATTATCATCATTATTATCGTTATCATCATCATTATCATCATCATTATTCATAATTATTGCAATTATTCTCATTCATTATTGCAATGTTATAATTATTATTGCAATTATTGGAGTTATAGTATATATTTTTGCATTACCTACTAATAACCACAACAAAAATGATAGTCTAAAATATAATAATAAACAATTAATAACGATTTTATAATAATTATTTATATCGTTATCTGAATTACTACGTTATACTGTAAATTATTACTGTTATGATATTATTTTTGCAAGTCTACAGTATAAATTAATAATAATGATAATAAAAAATCAATAATGGACTACTAACAAATAAACCAGCTAGCATTTATTAATTATTATACTTATACGTATTATTATTATGTTGATTTATTACATTATAATAGATTTTTGGGCAAATAATGAATAACAATAAGATAATAGTAATAATAATAATAATAATAATAATAATAATAATAATAACAATAAATAATAATAATAATAATAATATTTAATAATATTGAAATGTTAATCAAAATCTCTTTATCTCACAATATCACTTACAGTCATTATTGTTGAACATGATTATACAATTATGGTAATTATTATCATTATTACCAAATAATTGCGAAATGTCATAAAAGAAATGAAAAAAGTTATGTTTGGAAGTACACTCTAAAGGCTATATTTCGCTAGATTGCCGGCTTTTTCGACTTTTGAATGTTTTTTCTTATACCTTTTTATATAATGTATGGACCAATTCCTGTTATTATCATCATCATTATCATGATTATCATCATTATTATCGTTATCACATCATTATCATCATTATCATCAACATTATCATCTATATTGCAATTATTATCATCTTATTGCAATTTTATCATTATTATTGCAATTATTGGAGTTATAGTATATATTTTTGCAATAATACTATAACCACAACTAATATAGTAATAACAAAAATAATAACAATAAAAACGATTTTTTAATAAATTTTTTATATCATTTATCTTAATTATATCGTTATTACTGTAATTATTACTGTTATAATATTTTTTTTTGCAAAATTTTACTACCATACAAATATAATAAAGAAATAATAACAATAATATACTAAAAAAATATTATAAACCCCTAGCATTATTATTATTATACTTATACTTATTATTTTATTGTTATTATTTCAGTTATAATAGATTTTTTGGCAATATTATAATAATTAAGATAATAGCAAAAAAAATAATACATAATAATAATAATAATACTAATAATAATAATAATAATAATAATTCAATGTTTCAAAATTCTCTTTATTCTCACGTGATCATTATTATTGTTATGATTTAAAACAATTCTGGTAATTATTATCATTATTACCCTAATAATTGCCGAATCATCAAAGACATAGAAAAAAAATTTATTTTGGAGCATACTCTAAAAAGGCTATATTTCGCTAGATTTTGCCGATTTTTCGAATTTTGGGAATGTTTTTTTTTATACCTTTTTTATATTATATATGGAAACAATTACTGTTATTTCACATCATTTTCATGATTATCATCATTGTTATCGTTACATCATTATTATCGGTTTTCATCATCATCGTATAAATTCATTATCATCATCATTATCATCATTATTTCAATTGTTATCATCATTATTGCAAATTTTTATCATTATTATTGCAATTATTGGAGTTATAGTATTTTATTTTTGCAATAATACTAATAACCACAACAATAATGATAGTAACATCAAAAATAATACATTACTAACGATTTTTATAATAAATTTTTTATATCATTTTCTTAATTGTATCGTTATTAAAGTAATTATTACTGTTATAATAATTATTTTTTCCATTTTACTACCAGTACAAATAATAATAATGATAAAAATAACAATAATAATACTAATAACAATATTTTAACCACTAGCATATTATTATTATACTTATACTTATTATTATTATTGTTATTATACAGTTATAATAATTTTTTGCAATAATACTAAGAATTAAGATAAATAGTAATAATAATAATAATATAATAATAATAATATAATAATAATAATTTAATTTAAAATATTTTAAAAATTAAATTTTTAATTTAATATCAAACCCTTATTT
>NW_023658209.1:5000-10000 GCF_015228065.2 Penaeus monodon
TGTAAGCCTTGCCCGATCTGTGTTTTGTTGTAACGTAAAAGCAATAGTTTGCTCATAAGTTAGTTTTCTAATTTTTAATAACTTCTGTAAGGATAGTTACTTGGTCGTTTACATTATCTGTCAGTGAAATATTTGATAGAGTACTTTCTTTAGACAAGATAAGCTCGCAGAAAGATTGAGGGTTATAGTGTTTGAGATCGCGAAAAGTTTTTTATTACTGGTGGTCGCTTTGTTTTCTTTATATTTAACGTCATCGTGATAAGTTCATGGTCAGCCACATGACACGGATGACATCGAAGTGAAGAATGATGTCTGGTCTGTTATTTATTATTAAATCCACAGAGAAGAGTGTTTTCTGTAATTCGTGTAGGTTTATCTATTATTTGTTCAAATTTATTCCTTATCATCTTAGCTAACTTGCTTTGATTTTGTTAAATCATCATTTAAGTCGCCTAAGATGAAAAGCGGTTTCTGTTTTTAAAGACATTTCTTTAAGAGAGAGAGAGAGAGAGAGAGAGAGAGAGAAGAAGAAGACACACACACACACACACACATACACACACACACACACACACACACACACACACACACACACACACCACACACACACACACATATATATATATATAGTATATATATATATATATATATATATTATATATATATATTATATATATATGATATATATATATTATATATATATATTATATATATATGATATATATATATTATATATATATATGATCCAGCGGAGCAGCGATGTTGTAGTGAACTATCTTCCCGAAAAGAAAACGGGACTATCTTTGAGGGGATCCCAAGCTATTCGTGGCAGAGAGGGACGCACGGAACTGCTTCTCGTGGCCACCAGGGACCAGCACTGACATTAACGATTACATGGTGCACCCAAAGACATGGAAATAAAGTGCCTTTCTGTGATTAACTGATCAATGTATTGTAATTATACTGCATCTCGTATAATAAAAAAAAGAAACTCACATGGAAACCGGTGTTTCAGAACCCCCTTTTTAACCCTCCTTGTTACTTGCCGCTTTAAAGACGCTGTCGGGGGGGGGGGGGGTTGAAAAGAAAAGGGGAAACTCACGCTCGCACGGCCGAAGCTACAGGTACTCTCTCTCCTCATTCAACGAGCAGTTTGCTTATTGCAGTGAGGCTTTCTTTCCGTAAGCCAGAGATCCTGGACTGAAGACTGCCGGAATAGGGAACCTCCTGCTGTAAAACAAAGTGGAGAGAGGCCGTACTCGAGCCCTTTTTATTTATCTTATCCAGTGGTGAACTGACGGTACGAGGCAGACTATTGTAAGATAAGTAGTGTGATGCAGTCTTATACGCAAGTGGTGTTATGAATTGTCTTTTTTGTGAATTTGCTCATGCCACTTAATTAAATATTAATTTTATGTCCTGTTTTCTTTGCCATGCATTGTATTTTTTAACAAAGTGTTGTGCCCAGGCTCTTTGATCTTTTGCTATATCCTGTAACAAATTCATGGGCAAGATATATCCCCGATGAATCCTTGAGATGAATAAATTTACTAGTCTAATTAGTCAAAGATCACTACAATGTCGCGTGTCGGAAGGGAGCACACAGGTTAAAGTCACGGGACAACTGCTAAATTTTAACCTGGTGTTCCTTTTATGTGTCGTGCCGAAGTAAAGGCCCGATACCCTCGTTCCCCACGAGATGTGCGAGCCATTCTGGAAGAACCTAAGCCCGCCGATCGGAGTGAGGTAAACATCGCGGTGGGTCCTGAGTAATCTCGCAGTTGTGACGGCAAGAAAGCGACATATCTCCTTGAGAAGTCAAATGCAGGTGTCTTAAGGCAGTCACTGCTGTGGCAAAAGTGTTAGCGGTTGATTTGGGAGGGAATCCAATCAAGTAAGGTCGGTAAACAAAATGACCTCTCGATAATTAATTCGGAGAGACCTAGATCCTGCAGTGGAATAAATGCTGTTGATTATATAGATAGATAGATATAAATATAGATATATAATACAGGCATATTCGGAAACTTTTCTTCTCAAACACATGTTCGACTTTCTTCGACTTTCTATTTCGTCAATAGCGTGTGCATGTGTATAAATTTTGATTGCAAAAATATTTTAGATTTAAGAGAAATCTTATATAGTATGCTAATTAAACATGCTCACATAAAGTCCATAAGAAAACAAAATATGTAAGCCGTTACAGTATAGGATGATGCGTGTAAATGGCATTACCATGGCACAGGGACATATTTAATATGGTATTAACTTTCTTGGGAACCATATGAGACACAGGCAGACAGAAAGGTGTGGGTAGATGTGTGAAAGGAAAGAGAGAGAGAGAGAGAGAGACGGTGGGACAGGGGGAAGAAAGTGAGAGGGGTGAGGAGATAGAGAGAAAGAGAAAGACAGAAAGATTAAAAGAGAGAAAGGGGGAGAGAGAAAAGAGAGAGAGGGGGGCGGGGTATAAGAATGAGAGAAAAAGACCGAAAGATAGGGGAAAGAGAGTGGGAGGGCGAGAGGGAGAAAGAGGGAGAGAGAGAGAGAGAGAGATTTGATTTGATTTGATAACATTTATTTACAGAACAGTGTACATGCCCTGCAAAAAGCCAGGGTAAGATACCAATGTATCTATCCAACTGGCTGTGCTTCTATTTGTGTAGAGGGCTATTAGTCAAACATTGTTATATACATGCCTGAAGGGCTGTGCTATTATCACTGTATAAAAATATAATTTTGCTGGTAAAAAAACTTTTATATCACTAACCATGTCAAAGACAAGACCAATATCTATAATAAAGTTAATCTAATCAACAAATGCTAATCTGTGAATAGTACTATTTGATCGATAGGATGCAGTTTTATGCAACAGAGTAAGATTATGCGACTTGGGCGCCTTGCAAAGTTTGCAGTGGTGATATGAAACTGGTTTTGCCTCCAAAACTGCATCCTATACATATTGTAGCCTAGTCAAAGTAACCTGCTGTCTCTGAGACAGTCCATGATAGACATTATAGGGTTTGTCTATATTTGATGTCCCAGCAATACTCTCGTAATGCCATGTCAGTCTTTTTTCATCCTGACCCTCATGATCTCGAAGACAGCTAATAACACGTTTTTTTTTATTTGGTTGAGAGATAGCGGCACTACATAATATGGATCTTCATATGAAAGTGCTAATCTGGCTAAACGATTGACCCTGTCACACAATGATATTCCTATATGAGAGGGTATCCAGTATAGTGACACTTGGATACCCTGTTCTGATAGTTTAGAAATTTTGTGAAGGATATTTCTAGTTACCATGTTTTCTGGATTAAATGCAGTGAGCCTATGGAGAGCTGTTGCTCACTACCTTTCTTAATGGCATGATATATGGGTCTGACTCGGCATCAGTTGTGCTTGTCCAGTTGGAAACGCACACTTTCTTCAAAATCTATATCAGGAATTAGTAAACCAATCCCTGCTGCTCCATGAGGACCAATGGAGGTATCACAGTAGATTGCAAGTGGGGGCGTGCAATAGTTCAAGTAATGGGCTTTTAGTTCTGTTTTTGAAGCAATGGATTTGGGCCGTTAGTTTATCAATATAAGCATGCACATGAGTTCTGTGCCAAGGAGCAGTAAGTATCTGTTTCTGGAATGTTAATAGCCTCGTTGTTCCATACATTGAAAACATAATAGTATGAGCCGCTTTAGTTTTCCATTCTAAGTTAGAATGTATGAGATTGGAGTATCGAGGTCGGGTATGTTCTAATTCTATAATTTATCTCGTTTGAGAGAATATTGGAGATTTGTGGTCTGGGTAGAATCTGCAGGAGTCTGATATCAAATATGGTGTTAACTTGGATGACGCGACTGTGAATAGAGGGGAAGTCTTGTTTGTCTTTCCTTATGATGAGAACTTTGGCAGTCATTGGACATCCAAGTATAATCTCATGGCCTTGTTCTGTAAAACTTCAAGGGGTTTGAGGGCACCTGGTGAAGACATACTAAAAACTGGGCTTGCATAGTCTATCATGGACCTAACAAGGGAGGTATACATCAACCTTAGGATTATCAGGGAGGCACTTACATATCTGTTACTTATGTACTGTAATGGTCTTAAACGCTCAGTACCACGTTCCTTGATGTTTTGAACAATATCCCTGGTAAAGCGAAAGCTGAGGGACATGAGGTGGGGAGTAGTTACCATAACACCAAGATATTTATAGGTGTCAGTTCTTGCAATAGTTTGTCCATATAACCGTGGAATGTAAGGTAGTTTACAAAAACTCGAAATATACTTCGTTTTGATTGGGCTGATTATGAGACCGAGGGAAGCACACTTTTTGCTAAAACTCCGTAGAACGTAATCCCCCCTATCAAATACCTGAATAAGATTGTCATCAGCATATGATGTGATGCTGCATAGGCTTCCTAACTCACCGTTGAGCTTGCAAAGAGAGTGCATAATTATATTAAACAGTGTAGGGGACAATACTCCCCCTTGTGGAGTGCTTAATTCCAATTCGCCATAAGCACTGTAGGTGCCTTGGTGCCACACGTTTGCTCTTAAAGATAGATAATCCTTAATCCATAGCAGAAGCTTGCCCTTAATTCCTAAGAGTGTTAGTTCAGGGAGGATTGCTGTAGGGGAGGCTCTGTCGAATGCTCCCTTAAAATCTATGAAGTAAGAAGAATGCATTACTTCCAGTTAGGTACTGTGCTGGACATATTTGTGTTCCTCTCCCTTTTTGAAAGCCAAAGACAGATGGATGAATCAGGTCCTTGATCTAGTGGAGTAAACGAGTAGGAGGATTCTTCACAGGTTTTAGACAGGCAGGACGTCAGAGAAATTGATCTATATTCATCAGGCCATCCTGGTTTTGGGATGGGAATGATAGTTGCTTGTTTCCAAGTGGTAGGCAAGATGCCTGCTGTGTAGGTAAAGCTGAAGAGATCAAGAAGAGGATTTTCCCCCTCTACCTGTACCTTTGCTAGAAGTCGGATGATGATAAG
>NW_023658209.1:15000-20000 GCF_015228065.2 Penaeus monodon
TAGGAATTAAGGGCAAGCTTCTGCTATGGATTAAGGATTATCTATCTTTAAGAGCAAACGTGTGGCACCAAGGCACCTACAGTGCTTATGGCGAATTGGAATTAAGCACTCCACAAGGGGGAGTATTGTCCCCTACACTGTTTAATATAATTATGCACTCTCTTTGCAAGCTCAACGGTGAGTTAGGAAGCCTATGCAGCATCACATCATATGCTGATGACAATCTTATTCAGGTATTTGATAGGGGGGATTACGTTCTACGGAGTTTTAGCAAAAAGTGTGCTTCCCTCGGTCTCATAATCAGCCCAATCAAAACGAAGTATATTTCGAGTTTTTGTAAACTACCTTACATTCCACGGTTATATGGACAAACTATTGCAAGAACTGACACCTATAAATATCTTGGTGTTATGGTAACTACTCCCCACCTCATGTCCCTCAGCTTTCGCTTTACCAGGGATATTGTTCAAAACATCAAGGAACGTGGTACTGAGCGTTTAAGACCATTACAGTACATAAGTAACAGATATGTAAGTGCCTCCCTGATAATCCTAAGGTTGATGTATACCTCCCTTGTTAGGTCCATGATAGACTATGCAAGCCCAGTTTTTAGTATGTCTTCACCAGGTGCCCTCAAACCCCTTGAAGTTTTACAGAACAAGGCCATGAGAATTATACTTGGATGTCCAATGACTGCCAAAGTTCTCATCATAAGGAAAGACAAACAAGACTTCCCCTCTATTCACAGTCGCGTCATCCAAGTTAACACCATATTTGATATCAGACTCCTGCAGATTCTACCCAGACCACAAATCTCCAATATTCTCTCAAACGAGATAAATTATAGAATTAGACATACCCGACCTCGATACTCCAATCTCATACATTCTAACTTAGAATGGAAAACTAAAGCGGCTCATACTATTATGTTTTCCAATGTATGGAACAACGAGGCTATTAACATTCCAGAAACAGTACTTACTGCTCCTTGGCACAGAACTCATGTGCATGCTTATATTGATAAACTAACGGCCCAAATCCATTGCTTCAAAAACAGAACTAAAAGCCCATTACTTGAACTATTGCACGCCCCCACTTGCAATCTACTGTGATACCTCCATTGGTCCTCATGGAGCAGCAGGGATTGGTTTACTAATTCCTGATATAGATTTTGAAGAAAGTGTGCGTTTCCAACTGGACAAGCACAACTGATGCCGAGTCAGACCCATATATCATGCCATTAAGAAAGGTAGTGAGCAACAGCTCTCCATAGGCTCACTGCATTTAATCCAGAAAACATGGTAACTAGAAATATCCTTCACAAAATTTCTAAACTATCAGAACAGGGTATCCAAGTGTCACTATACTGGATACCCTCTCATATAGGAATATCATTGTGTGACAGGGTCAATCGTTTAGCCAGATTAGCACTTTCATATGAAGATCCATATTATGTAGTGCCGCTATCTCTCAACCAAATAAAAAAAAACGTGTTATTAGCTGTCTTCGAGATCATGAGGGTCAGGATGAAAAAAGACTGACATGGCATTACGAGAGTATTGCTGGGACATCAAATATAGACAAACCCTATAATGTCTATCATGGACTGTCTCAGAGACAGCAGGTTACTTTGACTAGGCTACAATATGTATAGGATGCAGTTTTGGAGGCAAAACCAGTTTCATATCACCACTGCAAACTTTGCAAGGCGCCCAAGTCGCATAATCTTACTCTGTTGCATAAAACTGCATCCTATCGATCAAATAGTACTATTCACAGATTAGCATTTGTTGATTAGATTAACTTTATTATAGATATTGGTCTTGTCTTTGACATGGTTAGTGATATAAAAGTTTTTTTACCAGCAAAATTATATTTTTATACAGTGATAATAGCACAGCCCTTCAGGCATGTATATAACAATGTTTGACTAATAGCCCTCTACACAAATAGAAGCACAGCCAGTTGGATAGATACATTGGTATCTTACCCTGGCTTTTTTGCAGGGCATGTACACTGTTCTGTAAAAAAGGTTATCAAATCAAATCAAATCTCTCTCTCTCTCTCTCTCTCCCTCTTTCTCCCTCTCGCCCCTCCCCACTCTCTTTTCCCCCTATCTTTCGGTCTTTTTTCTCTCATTCTTATACCCCGCCCCCCTCTCTCTCTTTTCTCTCTCCCCCTTTCTCTCTTTTAATCTTTCTGTCTTTCTCTTTCTCTCTATCTCCTCACCCCTCTCACTTTCTTCCCCCTGTCCCACCGTCTCTCTCTCTCTCTCTCTCTTTCCTTTCACACATCTACCCACACCTTTCTGTCTGCCTGTGTCTCATATGGTTCCCAGAAAGTTAATACCATATTAAATATGTCCCTGTGCCATGGTAATGCCATTTACACGCATCATCCTATTACTGTAACGCTTACATATTTGTTTTCTTATGGACTTTATGTGAGCATGTTTAATTAGCATACTATATAAGATTTCTCTTAAAATCTAAAATATTTATTGCAATCAAAATTTATACACATGCACACGCTATTGACGAAATAGAAAGTCGAAGAAAGTCGAACATGTGTTTGAGAAGAAAAGTTTCCGAATATGCCTGTATTATATATCTATATTTATATCTATCTATCTATATAATCAACAGCCATTTATTCCACTGCAGGATCTAGGTCTCTCCGAATTAATTATCGAGAGGTCATTTGTTTACCGACCTTACTTGATTGGATTCCCTCCCAAATCAACCGCTAACACTTTTGCACAGCAGTGACTGCCCTTAAGACACCTGCATTTGACTTCTCAAGGAGATATGTCGCTTTCTTGCCGTCACAACTGCGAGATTACTCAGGACCCACCGCGATGTTTACCTCACTCCGATCGGCGGGCTTAGGTTCTTCCAGAATGGCTCGCACATCTCGTGGGGAACGAGGGTATCGGGCCTTTACTTCGGCACGACACATAAAAGGAACACCAGGTTAAAATTTAGCAGTTGTCCCGTGACTTTAACCTGTGTGCTCCCTTCCGACACGCGACATTGTAGTGATCTTTGACTAATTAGACTAGTAAATTTATTCATCTCAAGGATTCATCGGGGATATATCTTGCCCATGAATTTGTTACAGGATATAGCAAAAGATCAAAGAGCCTGGGCACAACACTTTGTTAAAAAATACAATGCATGGCAAAGAAAACAGGACATAAAATTAATATTTAATTAAGTGGCATGAGCAAATTCACAAAAAAGACAATTCATAACACCACTTGCGTATAAGACTGCATCACACTACTTATCTTACAATAGTCTGCCTCGTACCGTCAGTTCACCACTGGATAAGATAAATAAAAAGGGCTCGAGTACGGCCTCTCTCCACTTTGTTTTACAGCAGGAGGTTCCCTATTCCGGCAGTCTTCAGTCCAGGATCTCTGGCTTACGGAAAGAAAGCCTCACTGCAATAAGCAAACTGCTCGTTGAATGAGGAGAGAGAGTACCTGTAGCTTCGGCCGTGCGAGCGTGTGTTCCCCTTTTCTTTCAACCCCCCCCCCCCCCCCCCGACAGCGTCTTTAAAGCGGCAAGTAACAAGGAGGGTTAAAAAGGGGGTTCTGAAACACCGGTTTCCATGTGAGTTTCTTTTTTTTATTTATACGAGATGCAGTATAATTACAATACATTTGATCAGTTAATCACAGAAAGGCACTTTTATTTCCATGTCTTTGGGTGCACCATGTAATCGTTAATGTCAGTGCTGGTCCCTGGTGGCCACGAGAAGCAGTTCCGTGCGTCCCTCTCTGCCACGAATAGCTTGGGATCCCCTCAAGATAGTCCCGTTTTCTTTTCGGGAAGATAGTTCACTACAACATCGCTGCTCCGTGGATCATATATATATATATATATATATATATATATAATATATATATATATATATATATATATATATATATTATATATATATATATATATATATATTGTGTATATATATATATATATTATATATATATATATATATATGTGTGTGTGTGTGTGTGTGTGTGTGTGTGTGTGTGTGTGTGTGTGTGTGTGTGTGTGTGTATGTGTGTGTGTGTGTGTGTGTCTTCTCTCTCTCTCTCTCTCTCTCTCTCTCTCTCTCTCTCTTAAAGAAATGTCTTTAAAACAGAAACCGCTTTTCATCTTAGGCGACTTAAATGATGATTTAACAAAATCAAATGCTAAGTTAGCTAAGATGATTAAGAGAAATAAATTTGAACAAATAATAGATAAACCTACACGAATTACAGAAAACACCTCTTCTCTGTTGGATTTAATAATAAATAACAGACCAGACATCATTCTTCACTTCGATGTCATCCCGTGTCATGTGGCTGACCATGAACTTATCACGATGACGTTAAATATAAAGAAAACAAAGCGACCACCAGTAATAAAAAACTTTTCGCGATCTCAAACACTATAACCCTCAATCTTTCTGCGAGCTTATCTTGTCTAAAGAAAGTACTCTATCAAATATTTCACTGACAGATAATGTAAACGACCAAGTAACTATCCTTACAGAAGTTATTAAAAATTAGAAAACTAACTTATGAGCAAACTATTGCTTTTACGTTACAACAAAACACAGATCGGGCAAGGCTTACAACTAATTTTTTCAGACCACAACCAGTGGACATAGAAACAATCATCTTAGTAATAAAACATCTTTGCGAAGCAAATGTTGTAGGAGCAGACGGCATTGCTTTGCGCTTTATCAGAGATAGTCTACCTGCAACTGTACATTATCTGACGGTCATTATTAACACCTCTCTTGTTACTGGTATCATTCCGTCGCTTTGAAAACATGGTATAGTAACACCAATTTTCAAATCGGGGGATATAGACGATGTCAATAATTATCGCCCTATTACTATACTCCCTATCTTATCCAAAATTCTTGAATTTTTTTTAGCAAATCAACTGACGAGTTTCCTGGAGGCCAATGACTTATTATCTAAAACACAACATGGTTTTAGA
>NW_023658210.1:2500-7500 GCF_015228065.2 Penaeus monodon
GAGAGCGACGTGAACGAGAGGGCGTTGAGAGCGATACTGTGAACGAGAGAGAGTGGTCGGTGAACGAGAGAGAGTGAGAGTGATAGTGAAGAGAGAGAGAGAGAGTGACCGTGAAGTGAACGATGATGAGAGAGAGTGAGTGAACGAGGAGAGAGAGTGAGTGACGGAGAGAGTGAGTGAGTGAACGAGAGAGAGAGTGAGTGAACAAGACGAGGAGAAGAGTGATAACTAATTGAGTGAACGAGAGAAGAGAGAGAGAGCGCGAGAGAGCGAGAGACCGAGAGAGAGCGGAGAGAGCGAGAGCGAGAGCGTGTGTGTATGTGTGGTGCAGTGCGCTGCGTGCATGTACTCGTGAACAAGGGTAACAATCAATAATCAACTCGATTAAAATCACCTTGATTCACCATGAGAAAACACACAGTGTTAGGGGCCATTCTGCCGAATCTTACATATGGTAGCTCTAAAAGTTCTCTATACCACCATGAATTTTAAAAAAAAACATAAGAACAAAAGGTAAATCGGACAAAGAAATTTAAAAGAGCGGTTCTTGGTGTTGTACAAGAGAATGTGACAGAGCGTACATATGCAAGAACCAATATAATTACTCTTTAACTCTATATTGCCACCAGGTCGGGTTATAACCCTCTGTCGATGGGAAAAGTCCGTCACAAAAGTTCAGAAAAAACATGGGTAAAAACACAAATGGCGACAGCGTGTTGCCTTGGCCAACCCCAGCCTCCCCTCTGCTCTGTTCCAGGACGTGTCGGTCGGGCTCCCCAAGGCGCGCAGCCTCACTTTTCCGCGGTAATTATGTACTACCCCGCGCACTAAATCCCCTTATGCGCATTTATCTGTGCGCATTTCTGAGTCTCTAAAACTACTTATTGCATCACTTCTATTCTTGAAATTGCAAGGTGGATGTTCAGTTTCTAATCATGTTCTGCGCAGTTGGTGTCGTACTGCACCTGGTTTCGTGCCTCTTGCAGTGCTGCGGTTTTACTTCGTGGGTTTGATTAAGCATACTAGGGCGCAGTTTTTCCTGGGCGAATGGTGTTGAAAATTGTATCACGACAATTTGATGATTTGGCATTATTAGGCTAATATGAAATAATTACCAGAATTCTATTAATCATGACAATAATGTTGATTAAAAGTGAGGAATAAGAGAATTGGATAACAATTTGATTATTAATACTATTAATATTATCATTATCATTATTATTCATTATTAGTATTATTATTATTAAATTTTATTATTACTATTATTATTACTCATTATTACTATTATTATTAGTTTTATTATTATTATTATTATTTTAATTTTAATTATTAGTATTATTGCCAAAAATAGATTATAACTGTAGTAATAAAATAATAGTAATAATAAGTATAATAATAATAGTGACTAATCGTTATGATAGTGTTAGGATATAATTATTGTTATTATTATCATTGTTCTTATTTTTTACTGGTAGAATAATGAAAAATAATTATTATACACAGAAATAATTACAGTAATACCGATATTAATTAAAATAATGATATAAATAATTATTATAAAAAACGGTATTATTGTTTTCATTCTTATTGTTATTACTATTATTATTGTAGTTTGCTATTTAGTATCGTTGTAAAATATATATTATAAATGGCAATAATTGCAATAATAATGATAATAATTTGCAATGATGATGAAATGATGTTATGATAACGATGATAATGATTGATATTCAGAATTATATTATAAGAGTAATAATTACAGTAATAACTATATACTGAAAAATAATTATATAAATAATGATTATAAACTCGTTATATTGTTTAGTATTATTGTTATTACATTCATTGTTGCTGTTATTAGTATAATGATGATCATAATGATGATAATGATGATAGAACGATAAACAATGATGATAATCATGATAATAACAGGATCTATACTGTTGTTGTTTTATTAGTATAGTTGCAAACAATATACATTATAAACTGCAGCCCATTGCAATAATGATGTAATAATTGCAATAATTACGATTAATGATATTATGATGATGAATAACGACAATAATGATGATAATCATGATAATAATGATGATAATAACAGGAATTCTGTCCATTATATAATAAATAAAGGTTTAAAACCAAAAACCCCAAAGTCGAAAAGGCGGCAAAATCTAGCGAAAAATCAGCCGTTCAGAGCATACTCAAAAAATGACGTTTTTCGGTTATGATGATTTTGGCAAGTATTAGGGTTAATAAGGATAATAATTACCAGACTTTATTAATCATGACAATAATGATTACCAGACTTGTATTAATCCATGACATAATGATGATAAAAGTGTGAGATTAGAGAATTTTGGATAACTTTTGATGATTATTACATATTATTAATATTATCATTTATTATTATTATTAACTACTAACTACTACTACTACTAACTAATATACAGTACTACTACCAGTACTATTATTTTATTATATTATCGTTATCATTACTTTTTTTTTATTATTAGTTATTAGTACCATAAGATATATGTATAACTGTAGAAACAACAATAAATAAATCCAATATGATAATATGATAATAATAGTCGTTATGATATTGTTATTGATATTATTGTTATTATTATCATTATTATTATCTTTTACCTAGTAGGCCATAATTGGCAAAAATAATTATCACTAACATAATAATTACAGTAATACGATACTAATAAAATAATGATATAAATAATGACTATAAAATCGTTATTATTGTTATTTTTATTGGTATTAATATTATTAGTGTTGTTGATATTAGTATAATTGCAATAATAATATTATAACTGCAATAATTGGATTAATGAATGATAATAATTGCCAATAAATGATGATAAATAACTGCGTAATGATGATAATGATGATGATATTTATGGATAAGATGATGATAACGATAATAATGATAATCGTGATGATAATAAATGATGGGTGTGTGTGACTTATATGTATATTGATATATATGGTATAAGATAGTTATTTATTTTATCGTATTATTTATAAATATAATAGGATATCTAAAATATATATATAAATAATACATATAGACATATACAGTTACATATTAAACACCACACACACACATATATATACATATGTAAATATAGTATACATATATAAGCTATAGTGTATATATGCATATGCATAATATACATATGTAAATATATATACATATATACTATATGGATATATACAGTACATACTTATATATATATATATAGATAGTATTATAATATAGATATATGTCATATATATATGTGGGTGTGGTGTCGTGTGTGGGTGTGTGTATGTGTGTTGTAGTGTGTTTTGTGGATATGTATTGTATAAATCTGTGCGCGTGTGTCGCTATATGAGTTTGTGGTATGTATGTGTATAAATCGGTATGTGTTTATACATATAGATATTTATATGTATATAGATTTATTAATCGGAAGTAACAAATGTGCAAAACCATCAGACACCACCAATAGAACAGCGATAGAGAGCTCAGACGAGTCAATTGTCTTGAGGATATTGAAATTACGGGGAAATCGTGGCGCTAGTGCTCGCAAAAAACCCCCCCTTTGGTGGGCAGACATAAATCACACCCAATCAAAGGAACCGAAACTGTCATAGCAAGAATTTACTATGAAACGCGCATTGAAGGATTCATTGTATGCTCCACCATATGAAAAACCCGCCACATTCATTCTCCAATATATGGAAACCCGTGACTTTGCCGTAAGGAGAGGGTCTCGCCCAACCCTTCCGGAGGGGAAAGGACAAAGGGCTGCCCTGCCTGCTCATTTCTCTTGACGAGATGAATCTACCGAGAGCGACTGATCACTGAACAGGGCCCAGAGGGTAAGAGGTTTACAACTCCTTCGTCGGCGGACTGAACATTATGTTATAGGCTGTTTAGTATTTAGTATGAATGAAAACATTCTTCAAAAACTCTCCTGAAAGCGTACTGAATAAGATTAAGGTATATTAACGTACTGAAAGGTACAACGCCATAGCACCTGAAATGAACTAAATGCTTCATTGTGTGAAAAACTAAGAAATGGACACCATGTTAGAATGGGCAGTACTGGCAAATTAAGCGGATTAGACTGTTAGCAAACAGCGAACAAATCCTAGCCAAGAAAACTTCAGAAAATGACGTATTATTGTCATCTGGATAGCATTCTGTCATTTTGGTTGTAATATTGGTCATTATGGTTGCCATATTGTCATGTATTCTAACGCATGTAATTATGGTTGTCATGTAATTATGGTTGTCATATCATTCTGGGGTGACATTGAGTATTCAGGTTGTCATGTCACCTTTGTTGCAATTTATTGTCCATAATTATGGTTGCAATATGCCATTCTGGTTGCCACATTGTCATTCATGTACATTGTAAATTATGATCGTCATATTTCATTTTGGTTGCCATATTGCCATTCGGTTGTCATGTTGCCATTCAGGTTGCCACATGTCATTTGGTTGTTATAATTTACTCTGGTTGCACATTATTGGTCATTTTGGTATCCTTTGTCATTCATGGTTGCCATTATGATGTATTTTCCTTTTTGATCGCATGAAAAATGTCTTGTATAGAGAGTCAGTTTTTATATGATTGTTTGTATATTGTGATCTTCGAGTTTATTATTAAAGTGGATGACTATCAGTTAAAATGAATAAATTTTGAAATTAATTAATTATATTGCTATATTATTCAATGAATCGTTGATTCTCAGTCAACTGAAATTACATAATTGGTTTGATGATGATACACAGGTGCTTCGTAACAATGAATTGCTTGTTAATTTATCATGACGGATATATGTCTAATCTCCATTCAGCTGTCATCATTCTAGCCTACTTCAACCTCTAATATATTAACAAATTTATGTACACGCACACCACACACACACACACACACAACACACACAACCACACACCACACACACACATATATAATATATTATATAGATAATAT
>NW_023658211.1:20000-24854 GCF_015228065.2 Penaeus monodon
TATTAGCGTTCACGATAATAAAACTGAAGTAAATTAGCAATGCTAGCTGTTTAAATTATTTCAACTACCACATTGAATTCAACATATAATGATATGCGACAGAATGTTTCGCATGAATGAATGGTGACATGAAAAATATTCGCCAAATTTTTATCAAACAAATCTTCTCGGGGTCGAAATCTGAACTGCCGAGGTTTCATGTCTAGCTTTGCACGTCAGACTTCAATAAACTCATAAAGGGGGATCCTATACCCAAATGCCGTATATGACCCGAAGCGACTCGAGCCAGGAATAAATATCCTGCTCTCTTCTGCGTATCTGTAATGGGCGCTCGCAAAAATTCCCGAAGGATATATAAATTTTCACGAATCACACAAACGCTTTGGGGGGTACCCAAAACATGCAAGCGACTTCAAGAGGGTGAGAAAGGTGTGATTAATAAGCGAAAATGATTCTAGCTTAAACCCTAGTCCTACATTAATTTTAAAGGACGTAACCGCGGTTTACACCGACTCAAAGGGAGCCGAACGAAAGAATAACTTCGGTTATTGCACTACTCTCAACGACGGAGCGTAGATCTATTAGGCGTTTACGCAACCCCGGGGCAATATCGGCAAACCTTGCACTATGATAAGGGGAAGATCCTACGCTATATCCAAATAATACAATTTTGTTACCTGCTTCGTTCTAGCGCCGATAGAACGTGTCACCAAAAAGCAAAGTAACAATGATATGTTTGCTTCCAAATTAGGGGAACCAAGTGGTCATCTGACCCTACCCACGCCCGCCACCGACCGGGAAAAGAGAAAATGAGTCAGGTCAGGGCGGGGCGAGGGTTAGGAACGAGATAAAATGAAATGGTATTCGTGATAAGATAAAAACACAAAGCTTAAATTCGTTGCAGATGAAACAATATAATCTCTAAAGGGCGAGAGAAAATAATTAATTACTTAACTAACGAACGATATTCATGTTTTTTGGATCACATACTCGATCGCACGGAAATGCGATCTGAGGTGGAAGAATAGTGGGGAACGTGCCATTTGCTGTCATTAGCACCTTTTTAACCCAACAAAAAACAACGGCTTAACATGTATGGGGGAAGGAAGGGAAAAGAAATAAGAAAGGGGCCCAAACGTGTACTTACGTGTTTTTTTCTTAGCCATGTCTTGAAGCGGTCGAGCGGATTTTTTTTTCGAAGATTTTTCGTTCATGCTGCGAGCCGGAAGGAACAGCGCCACCCTGCCCCAGATTGTAAAAGGCTATGCGCCCTTAGTACAGTGGCTGACAGGGACCAAAACACACTAAAGGGGGGAACACACCTACGACGACCTACGACTTGTCTAAAGGGTCAAAAACGCCCCGTGGAGGCCACGGTCACTGCCCGGAGAGAGGGCGGAGCTGACCTACCGCGCTGGTTTGCTTGACACAACTCCCCCGGAGGGAGGCGAAGGGGACCCTACCGCGTCGGTGCTTCACACGAACTCTCGGTCAAACGAGGTCAGATATAAAATGTGACCTCCGCCATCGCTGAGCGGGGGGTTCTTATTTGGGACTTTGGATCCACGTGGAAACAGCCACGTGGTCCACTGGTAACAGAAATAGAATTATCCACATCCTGTAACAGAATAGAATTATCCACATCCTGTAACAGAAATAGAATTATCCACATCTTATAGTGTTTGTGTGTGTGTGTGTTTTGTGTGTGTGTGTGTGTGTGTGTGGGGTGTGTGTGTGTGTGTGTGTGTGTGTGTGTGTGTGTGTGTATGTGTGTGGTGTGCCTACGTCCCCCATACTTATCCCCTATCCTCCACCCTTTTACCCTACCTGTCCCTTCGAAAAACCTCGTCCCAAACTTTGGTAATCCATGGGCTGCGCTCAAACACGCCGGAGATGATTCCCCCCCATACATCCCGTCCATATTGTATTGCTGCCAATCATGCTGGGTATATGTACATAAAACTATTGAATTACCATGAAACTCTATTTCTCCTTGTGCTTCAAGCAGTTCGAACTTTTTTATTCGCAAATAAGCCAAGTCTTATTTTGGGGAGATTTCAGCGGCCTCTATTAATTGTATTTAAATTTTTCTAAAAAGTAGGTGGCAACTTTAAAAATTTTTCATTGTCTACATGTTTATAAGTTTTGCTTAAGGGCTTTTAAAAATAATTTGTTTTCATAACGAACTATGAATTTTATTTATCTACGATTTTTTATTACTTTAATCTTGAAAAAATTACTTATAAACGTTTGGTCATCCTCAGATATGTATTTTATGATAACTTTGGCGTGGCTCGCCTACTCCTATATATATATATATATATATATATATATATATATATATATATATATATATATATATATATATATATATATATAAAATATATATATTATATAATTATATAAAATATATATTATATATATATAAAGGGCCCCGGTGGCCGAGTGGTTAGAGCATCGGACTCAAGCTGTCACGACGGCAATCTGAGTTCGAGGGTTCGGTCACCGGCCGGCGCGTTGTTCCCTTGGGCAATGAACTTCACCTCGATTGCCTACCTAGCCACTGGGTGGCCAAGCCAGCCAAGTCAGTGCTGGTCCCAAGCGCGGATAAATAGAGAAATGATTACCTAAAAAGGTATCACCGGCTCTCTCAGTGGAAGGAACTGAGGACCCTACCACGTACTCACTCCAAGAGCATCACAACATGAAAACTACAATTAAGCATCATGCTGTGACCACGGCGGCTCAAACATAACCTACCGTAAAAAAAAAAAAAAAAAAAAAAAAAAAAAAAAAAAAAAAAAAAAAAAAAAAAAAAAAATATATATATATATAAAATTATTATTATATATATTTAAACATATATATATATATATATATATGTGTGTGTGTGGTGTGTGTGTGTGTGTGTGTGTGTGTGGGGTGTGTGTTATATATGAGCCGTGGTGGCCGAGCGGTTAGAGCATCGGGCTCAAGGCTGTCACGACGGCAATCTGAGTTCGAGGGGTTTGAGTCACCAGCCGGCACGTTGTTCCCTTTGGGCAAGGAACTTCACCTCGATTGCCCTCCTAGAAAACGACATATCGCCTTGAGCGCATGTGTCGAAGGGAAGTCACCGCCGTGGCACAAAACCGCGGGTTTTTAGGAAGGGCATCCAATCAGGCAAGGTGGCACTGCCATATATAACCTCTCAGTAGTGAATTGAGAGAGGCCGATGTCCTGCAGTGGAATGAATGGCTGTTTTATTTTTTTTTTTTTTTTTTTTTTTTTTTTTTTAACGGTAGGTTCATGTTTTTAGCCACCGTGGTCATAGCATGATACTTAATTGTAGTTTTCATGTTTTGATGCTCTTGGAGTGAGTACGTGGTAGGGTCCCCAGTTCCTTTCCACGGAGAGTGCCGGTGGTACCTTTTTAGGTAATCATTCTCTCTATTTTATCCAGGCTTGGGACCAGCACTGACTTGGGCTGGCTTGGCCACCCAGCGGCTAGGAAGGCAATCGAGGTGAAGTTCCTTCCCCAAGGGAACAACGCGGCGGTCGGTGCTCGAACCCTCGAACTCAGATTGCCGTCGTGCCAGTCTTGAGTCCGATGCTCTAACCATTCGGCCACCGCGGCTTACCCTTTTTCGCATTACGTGTCCCAAAATTCCAACTGTCTCTTTCGAATGTTCTTCAGAAGAAAACGCTTTTTTCCTGCCTCTTCCAGTACTTCCGGGTTTGACATTTTATCTGTCCAAGATATTCTCATCATTCTCCTGAGAAACCATATCTCTGCCGATTCAATTCGTTTCTCCATTCCTGTGAAATAGTCCACATTCGCTACCATATGTGAGGATGGAAAACACATAACAGTTTTAGCATTCTGATCTTTGTTGACATAGAAATTTTGTTGTTCTTCTTATTTTGCCCGTTTTTCAAATGCAGCCCTTTGCCTTCCAATTCGTTTTTCTAAAATCTTGATCATATTTTGCCATCTTCCGTTATCATGCTGCCAAGATAGTTGAATTTCTGTACTTCTTTTATTAAGATATTTACCAGCCGTATCTTACACTGTTTAGCAACTTTTTTTTGCTGATTACCATACATTCTGTCTTTCTACAGTTTATGGTAAGCCCTTTCTTTTCGCTGGCTTCAACCACTTTGTCTTGTATCTCTTGCGCTTTTCTCAGGCAAGGGTAGCACTGCCAAATAGCCCTTTAATGGGGAATTGAGAGAGGCCTATGTCCTGCAGTGGAATAAATGGCTGTAGAAGAAGAAGAAGAAGAAGAGAAAAAAGAAGAAAAGAGGAAGAAGAAGAAGAAAAAGAAGAAAGAAGAAGACGAAGAAGAAGAAAAATAAGAAGAAAAGAAAAAAAAAAAAAAGAAAAGAAAAAAGAAAAGAAAGAAAAAAGAAGATGAAGAAGAAGAAGAAGAAGAAGAAAGAAGAAAATATTATATACACACACACACACACACATATATATACCCGCCTACAGGGGGTTTTTCTCTGGACTGTGGCGTCGCTGCAGCAGCAAGACAAAGGGTTTTGTCAGAACTGAATTACATGCCGTTTGGAAAATTTTGGACGTGTTTACGTAAACGTTTAAAGGTCTGCAATCAAAGATTTGTCTTGTATTGGCCGCACCAGCCAGAAATGCCCTCAATTTTAACTTGAACCACTTTTTAAAGATAACCCCCTCCTTTTCCGGGCGAGGATTACGTGTGTAAGACGTTTTTATGATCTATTTATATTTTCAAAATTTTCTACCATTGGTGGGTTTTTTTTTCATTCTTCACAAGAGTCAAGAAACTCATAAATAGACCCTATTTCTTAAATGACATTACCTGGGGGATGGGAAACACGTTCCTCATGGGG
>NW_023658212.1:0-24851 GCF_015228065.2 Penaeus monodon
CCATCTTTAACCCATTATCATCATTAGGGCAATATTATCATCTTATTGCAATATTACATTATTATTTCAATTATTGCAGTTATAATATATAGTTTTGGCAGCTATACTAATAACAACAACAATAATAATAGAAATAACTATAATAATAACAATAATAACGATATTATGATAATTATCTATATCATTATTTTAATTAATATCGTTATTACAGTAATTATTACTGTTATAAAAATTTTTTTGCAATTATACTACTATAAAAATAAATAATAATATAATAATAAAAATAATAATATTAATAACGTTATTATAAATAATAAAAATAACAATAAAAATAAATAATAATAAAAAAAATAATAATAAAACAAATAAAAATAATATAATAATAATAATAATAAATAATAATATAATAATAATATAATAATAATAAAAATAAAAATTTAGTATAATTATAAAAATAATAATGATAATATTGATAATATCAAAAATCATCAATGTTATCAAATTCTCTTTATTCTCACTTTTATCCTCATTATTGTCATTATTAATACGATTTTGGTAATAATTATCATTATTACCCTAATAATAACCAAAATCATCAGAGAAATCGAAAGAACGTCATTTTGGAGTCTACCTTCAAAAGACAATATTTCGGTAGATTTTGCCGCTTTTTCGACTTTTGGGAATTATTTTCTTTTACCTTTTATGTTATATATGGAGACAATTTCCCTGTTATTATCATCATTATTATCATGATTATCATCAATATTATCATTATCATCATCTTTATCATCATTATCATCATTATTGCAATTATTATCATCATTATTGCAATTATTATCATTATTATTGCAATTATTGCAGTTATAATATATAATTTTGCAAAAATACTAATAACAACAACAATAATAATAGAAATAACAATAATAATAACAATAATAACGATATTATAATATTATCAATACATTATTTTAATTAATATCCGTTATTACAGTAATTATTATGTTATAATGATTATTTTTTCAATTATACTACTAGTAAAAATGATAAAAATGATAATAATAACATAATATATTAAAAATAATAATAATAATAATAATAATAACAAAAATAATAAAAAATAATAATCAATAATAATAATAATAAAAAAAAAAATAATAATATAATAATAATAATAATAATAATAATAAAAAAATAATATAAAATATAAAAAATAATGTTAAATTGATAATATTAATAATCATCAAATTTTATCAAAATTGTTTTATTTCACTTTTATCCTCATTATTGTCATGATTAATACGATTTTGGTAATTATTATCATTATTCCCATAATAATTGCCAAAATCATCAGAGAAATCGAAAAAACGTCGTTTTTGGAGTATACTCTCAAAAAGCTATATTTCGCTAGATTTTGCCGCTTTTTCGAATTTTTGGAATTATTTTCTTTTACCCTTTTTTATTATATATGGAGACAATTCCTTTTATTATCATCATTATTATCATGATTGTCATCAATATTATCATTATCATCATCATTATCATCATTATTGCAATTATTATCATTATTATTGCAATTATTATCATCATTATTGCAATTATTATCATTATTACAGTAATTATTACTGTTATAACAATTATTTTTACAATTATACTACTAGTAAAAATGATAATAATGATAATAATAACGATAAAAATATTAATAATGATATGATAATAATAATGATAATAATAATGATAATAATAATGATAATAATAATAATAATAATAATAATAATAATAATAATAATATTAATAATAATAATAGTAATTATAATAATAATAATGATAATATTGATAATATTAATAATCATCAAATGTTATCAAAATTCTCTTTATTCTCACTTTTATCCTCATTATTGTCATGATTAATACGATTTTGGAAATTATTATCATTATTACCCTAAAAATTGCCAAAATCATCGAGAATTGAAAAATGTCATTTTGGAGTATACTCTCAAAAGGCTATATTTCGCTAATTTTGCGCTTTTTTCGACTTTTGGGGAATTTTTCTTTTACCTTTTTTATTATATATGGAACAATTCCTGTTATTACATCATTATTTCATGATTATCATCAATATTATCATTATCATCACTATCATCACTATCATCATTATTGCAATTATTATCATCATTATTGCAATTATTATCATTATTATTGCAATTATTGCAGTTATAATATATAATTTTGCAACTATACTAATACAACAACAATAAGATAGAAATACAATAATAATAACAATAATAACGATATTATAATAATTATCTTATTTTTTATTTAATTAATATCGTTATTACAGTAATTATTACTGTTATAATAATTATTTTTTGCAATTTTACTACTAGTAAAAATGATAATTAATGATAATAAAAACAAATAATAAATTAATAACGATATAATATAATATAATAATAATAATAATAATAATGTAAAAAATAAATAAATAATAATATAATAATAATAATAATATAATAATAAAAATATAATATAATAATAATAATAATAATAATAATAAAAATAATAATAATAAAAATAATAATAGTATAATAATAATAATAAAGATAATTTTATAATATAATAACATCAATTTTATCAAAATTCTCTTTATTCTCATTTTTTCCTCATTACTGTCTGATTAATACATTTTTGGGAATTTTATCATTATTACCCTATAATTGCCAAAAACATTAGAGAAATCGAAAAAACGTCATTTTGGAGTATACTCCCCAAAAGGCTATATTTCTCTGATTTTTTTCCGTTTTTCGACTTTTGGGAATCATTTTCTTTACCTTTTTTATTATATAGGAGACAATACCGTTTATTATCATCATTATTATCATGATTACATCAATATTATCATTTCATCATCATTATCATCATTATCATCGTTATTTCAATTATTATCATCATTATTGCAATTATTATCATCATTATTGCAAATTTTTATCATTATTATTGCAATTATTGCAGTTTTTAATAATAATTTTGCAACTATACTAATAAAAAACAACAATAAAAATAGAAATAACAATAATAATAACAATAATAACGATATTATAATAAATTTTCTATATCATTATTTTAATTAATACGATATTACAGTAATTATTACTGTTATAAAATTATTTTTGCAATTATACTACTATAAAAAAAGATAATAATGATAATAATAACAATAATAATATTAATAGCGATATTTAATAATAATAATAATTAATAATGATAATAATAATAACAATAATAAAAATAACAATAAATAATAATAACAAAAATATAATATTTAAAAATAAAAATAATAATATATAATAAATAATAATAAAAATAATAAATAAAAAAAGTAATAATAATAATATAAGATAATATTGATAATATTAATAAACATCAAATTTTATCAAATTCTCTTTATTCTCACTTTTTTCCTCATTATTGTCCATGATTAATACGATTTTGGTAATTATTATCATTAAACAACCTAATAATTGCAAAAATCATCAAGAAAAACGAAAAAAAAAGTCATTTTGGAGTATACTCTCAAAAAGGGTATATTTCGCTAGATTTTGCGCTTTTTCGACTTTTTGGGGAAATTTTTTTCTTTTTCTTTTTTATAATATGGAGACAATTCCTGTTATTTTCATCATTATTATCATGATTACATCATTATCATCATTATTGCAATTAGTATCATCATTATTGCAATTAGTATCATCATTATTGCAATTATTATCATCATTATTGCAATTATTATCATCATTATTTCAATTATTGCAGTTATAATATAAAATATGGTAACTTTACTAATAACAACTACAATAATAATAGCAATAATAATAATAATAACAATAATAACGATATTTTAATAATTATCTATATCATTATTTTAATTAATATCGTTATTACAGTAATTATTACTGTTATAAAAATTTTTTGCAATTATACTCCTAGTAAAAATGATAATAATGAAATAAAAACAATAATAATATTAAAAACGATATTAAAAATAACATATAATATTAATAATAATAATGATAATAAATTTAAAATAATAATAATAATAATAATAATAATAATAATAATAATAATAATAAAAATAATAATATTAAAGTAATAATAATGTAATATAAAAATAATGATAATATTGATAATATTAAAAATCATCAAATGTGATAAAAATTCTACTTGTATGCGCACGTTTATGCCTCATTATGGTCATGATTAGTACGATTTTGAAATTATTCTCATGATTACCCTACAGAATTTGCCAAAAGCATCAAGAGAAATTGAAACAAGGTCATTTTTTTTTTTTTTTGTTTTTTTGTGGAGTATACGCTCAAAAGGCATAGGTTCGCGAAAGTGGTGGCCGGCGGGTGCGACTTTTGGGAATTATTTTCTTTACCTTTTTTTATTAGAGATGGAGACATTCCTGTTATTATCATCATTATTATCATGATTATCATCAATATTCTCATTATACATCCTATCATCAATAATCATCATTATTGCATTATTATCATCATTATGCAATTATTATCCTCCTTTTGCAATTATTATCATTTTATTGCAATTATTGCAGTTATAATATATATTTTGCAACTATGCCTAATAACAACACAATAATGATAGAAATACAATATAAATACAATAATATACGATATTATAATCATTATCTATATTTTTATTTTAATTAATATCGTTATTACAGTAATTATTTACTGTATAATAATTATTTTTGCAATTTACTACTAAAAATGTAATAATGATAATAATACCAATATAATATTAATACGATAAATATAATAATAATAATAATAATAATAATAATGTATAATAATGATAATAATAATAATAATAATTGAATAATAAGAATAATAATGATAATAATAATAATAATCATAGTAATAATAATAATAGAATGATAAGATTGATAATTACTAATCATCAAATTTTATCAAATTCTCTTTATTCTCATTTATATCTCATTACTGTCATGATTAATACGATTTTGGTAATTATTATCATTATACCCTAATAATTGCCGCAAAATCATTACGAGAAATCGAAAAACGTCCCATTTTGGAGTATACTCTCAAAGGCTATATTTCTCTAGATTTTTCCGCTTTTTCGACTTTTTGAGAATCATTTCTTACCATTTTTTGTATTATCTTGGAGACAATACCAGTTATTATCATCATTTTATCTGATTTCATCATCATATTATCATTATCTCTCATTATCATCATTATCATCGTTATTTCAATTAATATCATCATTATTGCAATTATTATCATCATTATTGCCACTTATTTCATTATTATTGGCAATTATTGCAAGTTATAAATATAATTTTGGCAACTATACTAGTACCAACACAATAATAATAGAAATAGCAAATAATAATAACAATTAGTATAACGATATTTATAATATTTATCTATATCATTATTTCTAATTAATATCGATATTACAAGTAATTATACTGTTATTAATTAATTTTTTGCAATATGCTACAGTAAAATGATAATAAGATAATAATACAATAATAATCATTTAATATAGCGTCTTATAATAATAAGAATAATTAATAAATTCTAATAATAATTGATAATAATAATAATAATAATACAATAATAAGAATAATATACTGAATAATAATAATAATACTAATAATAATAATAATAATACTAATAATAATAATAAACGGTAATAATAATAATATAATGATAATATTGGATTAATATTATAATCATCAACTGTTATCAAACATTCTCTTTGATTCTCACTTTTACGCCTCATTATTGTCATGATTGATACGATTTTGGTATTATTATCATTATCACACCTAATAATTGCAAATCATCAGAGAAAATCGAAAAAACTATTTTGGAGTATACTCTCAAAAGGCTATATTTCGCTATATTTTGCCGCTTTTTCGACTTTGGGAATTATTTTTCTTTTAGCTTTTTTTATTATATATGGAACCATTCCTGTTATTATCATCATTATTATCTGATTATCATCATATTATCATTAGCATCATCATTACCATCATTATCATCGAATTATGCATTATTATCATCATTATTGCAATTAGTATCATCATTATTGCATATTATCATCATTATTTGTTCAATTATTATCATTGATTATTGCATTATTGCATGATAATTATAATTTTGCACTATACTAATACAACAACTAATAATAGAATAACAATAATTATAACAATAATAAACGATATTTTAAATAAGTATCTTTCATTATTTTAATTATAGCGTTATTTACAGTAATTATTACTGGTTTATAATAATTATTTTTTGCAATTTATACTCTATTAAAAATTATGAATATGATAAATAATAAAATAATAATGTTAATACGATATTATAATAATACAATAATTAATATTCAATAATATAATGATAAATAATAATAATAATAGTAATAATAAATATAATAATATATAATAATAATAATAATAATAATAATATAATAATAGTAGTAATGATATAATAATGGATATAATATTGATAATATTGATAATATTAAAAACTCATCAAATGTTATCAAAATTCTCTTTATTCTCACTTTTTCCTCATTCTTGTCATGATTAATACGATTTTGGTATTATACATCATTATTACCCTAGATATTGGCAAAATCATCAAGAAATCGAAAAACATCATTAGGAGTAAACTCTCAGAACTAATATTTCGCTAGGTTTTGCGGGCTTTATTTCGACTTTTGGGAATTATTTTCTTTTACCTTTTTTATTATGTATGGAGAATTCCTGTTCATTATCATCATTATCGTGTAATCATCAATATTATCATATTATATCATTATCATCATTTTGCAATTATTATCATCATTATTGCAATTATTATAATCATTATTTGCAATATTAATCATTATATTGGTATTTATTGCAGCTATAATATATCATTTTGCAACTATACTAATACAACAACAATAATATAGAAATAACAATAGTACTAACAATATAACAATATTATGAATAATTATTTAATCATTATTTTAATTAATATCGTTATTCAGGTAAATTATTTATGTTTAATAATTATTTTTGGAATTATATATCTATTAAAAAATGATAATAATGATAATATAACATAATAAAATTAATAACGGATAGTAATATAATAATAGATAAGAATAATACTAATAATAATAGCAGTAATAATATTAACAATAATATAATAATAATCAATAAAATAATAATATAATCATAATAGATAATAATAATAATAATAATATTAATAATATTAATAAATAATAATAATAATATATTGATAATATATCAATCATCAATGTTATCAAATTCTCCTTTACTTCTCACTTTTATTCCGCATACTGTCATGATTATACGATTTTGGTAATTATTATCATTATTACCCTAATAAATTTGCCAAAATCGTCAGAGAAATCGAAAAACGTCCTTTTGGAGTATACTCTCCAAAGTCTATATTTCGGGCTAGATTTTGCCGCTTTTTCTACTTTTGGAATTATTTTCTTTTACCTTTTTTTATTATACTATGGGAAAGGACGAATTCCTATTATTACATCATTATTATCATGATTATCATCTCTTATCATTATCATCATCATTATCATCATTATTGCAATTATAATCATCATTATTGCAATTATTATCATGCATTATTGCAATTATTATCATTATTATTGCATTTATTGGCAGTTATAATATATATTTTGCAACTATACTAAATACAACAACAATACATAGAATAACAATAATAATAAAATAATAACGATTATTTTAATATTATATATATCATTATTTTAATTAATATCGTTATTAGCAGTATTATTACTATTATAATAATTATTTATGCAATTATACTATTAGTAAAAATGATAATATGATAATAATGGACAATAATAATATTCAAACGATATAGTCCTGCTACAATTTTAATAATAATATACTAATGATTAATAATCATGATAATTAATAATAATAATAATAATAATAGATATAATTAATAATAATATATAATACGCTAAATACTAAGTAATAGACGAATAAATAAGACTAATAATAATAATACACTCATAAGAATATATACATAATAATAATAATAATAATAATAGTATAATAATAATAATATGATAATATTGATAATATTATAATCATTCAGATGTTATCAAATTCTCTTTATTCTCACTTTTAATCCTCCCCCCCCAATTATTGTCATGATTAATACGATTTTTGGTAATTTTACATATTACCTAATAATTGCCAAATCATCGAGAAATGGAAAAAAACGTCCATTTTGGAGTATACTCTCAAAAGCTATATTTCGCTAGATTTTTGCCGCTTTTTTTCCGCTGGACTTTTGGGAATTATTTTCTTTTTACCTTTTTTGTTATATATGGAGACAATTCCTGTTATTAATCACATTATTATCATGATTATCCTCAATATTATCATTATCATCATCATTATCATACATTATTTTGCAATTATTAATCATCATTATTGCAATTATTATCATCATTATTGTCAAGTATTATCATTATTATTGCAATTTATTGCATTATACTAAAAATAATTTTGCAACTATAGCTTGATAACGACACAATAGTAATAGAAGATAACATGATAATAACACTAATAACGATATTAGATCTATCTATATCATCTATTTTAATTAATATCGTTTATTACAGAATTATGAACTGTTTAATAATTATTTTTGCAATATACTACTAGTAAAAATGATATACTGATAATAATAACAATAATAATATTTAGGACGATATTTATAATAATATAATAATAATAATGATCATAAATAATCGTATAATAATAATAATAATATAATACGAATAAGTAATAATAATACATACATAATAATAACAATAATAATAATATAATAATGATAGTAATAATAATAATAATGATATATTGATATATTAATAATCATCAATGTTATCAAAATTCTCTTTATTCTCACTTTTATCCTCATTATTGTCATGCTTAATACAATTTTGGTAATTATATCGATTATTACCTAATAATTGCCAAAATCTTCAGAGAAATCGAAAAAAACGTCATTTTGAGTATACTCTCAAAAGCCTATCTTTTCGCTAGATTTTGGCCGCTTTTCGACTTTTGTGAATTATTTTTCTTTACTTTTTTTATTATTAGGAGACAATTCCATGCTATTATCAGCATTATTATCATGATATCATCAATATTATCGATTTCATCATCATTATCATCATTATACAATTATTAATCATCATTATTGCCATTATTATCATCATTATTTGCAATTAATTATCATTATTATTGCAATTATTGCAGATTATACTATATAGCTTTGCAACTATACTAATAACAACAACAATAATATCCCTAGAAATAACATAATAATAACAATATAACGATATTATAATAATTATCTATATCATATTTTAATTAAATACTCGTTATTACAGTAGTATTAACTGTTATAATAATTATTTTTGCCCATTATACTACTAGGAAAAAGGATAAATAATGCTAATAATACAATAGTCTATTAATAACGTATGATGATAATAATGATAATAATAATGATAATCATATGATAATATAATAAATAATAATAATATAAATAATAATCAATAATACCAAATAATCATAATACAATAATAATACTAACAATAATGAATAATAATAATAATAATAATAATAATAATAATAATAATCATAATAATAATGATAATATTGATATTTAATAATCCATCAAATGTTTATCAAAATTCTCTTTATTCCCACTTTTATCATCACGTTATTGTCATGATTAATACGATTTTGGTAACTTATTATCATTATTAATTACCCTAATAATTGCCAAAAATCATGCAGAAAAATCGAAAAAACGTCTTTTGGAGTATTGTAGGGGGGCTGAGTCCCTGGAGCGGGCCGTAGGAGCCATGTGAGAGGAAATCTCTTGCTTCCCTGTTTCGGCACAAAAGTATATTTAGGGTTCGTACCACGGGCAGGGTTAGAATTTTCATGTGGTAGCGGAATTAGCTTTCTGTGTCATGGCCAGAGCTATATCTAGCTAACCTGACGAGGAAAGGCCTGATTAGCGTGTTGCTAGTCCCCCTGTACTCTCGTTTTAAGCGAGAGTAATATACCACCATACTAGCATGTTACAAGTTCAGTGGAATTAAAGATAATAAAGTTGAATTCATCACTTACTAGTAAAAGGAAGTAATAATAAATTGATGAAATAAAAATAAAAGCCAGTTGCGTTAACGTATTATTATTCTCACCATTATGATAAACCACACAATAACCCTCTTCACGAATGAGAGCAATCTTAATAAAACAGTATAAACAATGCCTTTAAAAAATGCTGTAATTCCTCATCTCCCGTAAATACTCCGTAATGAGTAAATTCCAAATAAAAAAAATCCGTTAAAAACGTCGGCTTTCGAAGGAAGAACGAGCGTAAGTCACTGAGCCAAGGTAATCGCAACTCCCTTACAAGTTCGTTTGACCCGACCTTTTTATGCAACAAGGTCGTGCGGCACCCGCAGTTTCGTTTATTCGGAGTCCTGCGCAGCAAGACTCGTTGTTCTTAGATTGGTCTCTGCTCTTCGGGACTTACAAAAGCTTTTTATTTTATTTATGTTGGGGATTGCTCATTTTATTTTTTATTTGTTTCGGAGGTCTTTAATAAAAAATACATGAGATTTTCTTATAATATAAAAAGACTAAAAATATATACTGATATTTAAATATAGAAGGAAATAAAATTACGCTGGCTAGCCAAAAAAAAACCCAGCTCTGGCGCCCAAACACTGTTTTCCGTTTTTTCTGTCGCCAGCTTACGAATTCGTTTTCGGCCGCTTTTCACAAGCGTTTAAGGGCCAAACGTCCTCTTAGTAGGTTACCTTACCCATCTTCCTTCTCAGTAAGGGCCATCCAAGAAAAGTTCTCGTTTGTTCTTCAGCGTCCTCCTGCAGGCGGGTCCTCTGCACATCGCCTTCTGTGCGCCATACAAAAAAAAAGTATTTTTAGTTTGTTCCCCACGCCCCAGGCGCCAGATTGTCGGGAGAGAAGGGGAATGGATTGTTATGAAGTGTCTTATGCCGCCTGCACAGGGGCGACTAGCTGCAAGTCGGAAGCTGAGGGCGTCACTCCTACAACCCTCCCCCACCCGTAGAGCGAAGTCCCCGACGTCCTCAACTAGCTGGCCTCGAGGTCCAACTGCTCCTTCTTTCCCCCCCCCCCCCCCTTGTCAAGTCTTTCCCACGTCCCTCACTAGGTCGTCCCTCTGGGTCCACTCAAGCAGGTCCCAGGGCAGCTTGACGACGTGACGAAGCTCGTCCGACCCTCCTTCCCAACGATGGCTGAGAAGTCCTCCGATAGTCCAGGTTGATGACCTTCTCCGTTCTCTGCATCGTCCTCATGGTGTGATAGGGCCGTCCTATGAGTCCGGCGGTCCGTCCTCCTCATCCTCTAACGGGGTATGTCGCAAGGCGACTCAGCACTTGTCTCAGGAACCGACAGTTCATCTCCTGTAGATCTCAAGTGCAAGTCTCGAGTGTCCTCTGCTAAGGCTTCACTGTTCACCAAAAAACGAGTCTCTCGAAACCCAGGACATCGCAGGCCAGGGTCATGGTGTAATCCCATGGCACAATCTGACACAGAAAGAAAATCCCTTCCCAATCCCCTTGATTGCGCTGGCTCGTTATTACTTTAAGAGTTCAAAATTGACATTAATGCGAACCGTAGTGCTCATCCAGGTTTATAAGATTGCTTGGTAAAACTCAGGGAAGGATAGAATGGCTTGTTACAAAGACTTCAGACTGGCGAAGAATTGCAAGACAGGTGACTGGTGGAATTAATTCACCATAAGGATTAAGATAACTTAAACATAAAGTACTTAAACAATAAAACATATAAGCAAAAATAAAAGGATGATAACATATGTACATATAATCACTTCGGATTGACCAGCAGGATGCAAGCAGCATCACTCCTGGCTCAGCCTCATCACTAGCAGTGGATCCACATGTCTGGTACACCATAATTCATTTGTAATCAGGGTAAGTAACTTCACCCAGACCTGAAACGATTTGATATCGCTTTTATATGACACTGTCTCTCGGTAAATGGACGTGAGACTCTTTTAACAAGAAAGTTTACAGGACCAATCTTCTTTTTAATACGTGCTGGACCTGTCCCAATCGTGGGTTCAGCCCAAAAAAAAAGAACCTTATCAAGTCCGTGTTTCTGTACACGTTCTTATAGAGTAAAGGTGCCCTTCCTCAAGAGGTTTTTGCTGTTTGCTGCCTTGTCTGTCATAGTCTCTCTTCCATCTCTCCCTTTCTGTCTTTGTCGTCTCAAGTGCTACCTGACGGCTTATCTTCCGTGCTTATGGAAAATCTGGATGCTTCCGAGTTATAAACTAGGTCATTTGTGAGACCAACTGGAAAGTGGCCATGATGGCCAGTCATCAGATACAAAGGTTGGTCTCCTGTACTCCGTGGATTGCACTATTAAATAAGCTATCCTCACTGAGGATCAGCTGTTCCCACTACCCCGTGCTGTGTTTCAAGAGAGCAATAGCCTCTTTAACAACCCTGTTTGTTCGGTCTATCATCTCCCGTTTTGCTTGAGGATGATAGCGGTAGTTTAGAGTGGTCTGTATCTGTAAAAATCGGCAACATTCTTTAACAGACGTTTTAAACCTCAGATCCTCCGCTGTGTGTATGAGGCAGGAGGACCAAACACAGAAATAAATTCTTTAAACATGGCATCAGCCACCGAACCCAAACCCGCATCTTTTAGCCTTAAGAGGATAATCTGGACATAAGCGAGTCAAATGATCCACAATTGTCAAGCAATATCTATAGCTGCTTGAGATTATCCCCACTCATGAGGTCACCAGCACTACATTTCTCTAGGGCACTGCTATATCTGGTGCCTTTGCTAGGGAGCTTTTCTTGGCTGCCCTTAAGCCGCTGGCATGCCTCACGTGCAGCCAATAGTCTATTTTACATCCCTAAGCATATTTGGAAAGCAGAACATGTCCTTCATTTAACAAATGTCCCTATATACTCCATGATGAGCAGCTAAGGGTGATGAGTCTAGCTTTATAGAGCGCTTCTTCGAAGCGCTTATAAAATGGGGTGAGTTTGATTATCACATCTGCCTGACCTCGACAGTGTTCCTTTGCAGCACGAATTAATGCCTCCCAATTTCAGTAGCTGGGCTTAACGGTAAGTTCTCACACTGCCTAAAGCCATCCCTCCACTTTCCTGGTTCTCGAAGTGGCATGAGAGCATGGGCATCAGCTCTAAACTTCGTGATACCATCACGATCGACACTACAACATAAGTTGGGCTGTGAGGCGGTAATGTGGCTGGACTACAGGAGGTGTAAAAAGAGTACGAGGTGCCACTGTGGTCCACTGGATAAGGGTTCCCAGTATTTTCCTGCACAAACGAGACTGACGAAATGATGAGTTGCTGGTGTTAATGCCGAGGAGAAAACTCCCTAACTGGTGCTCTAGGCTCGGTTTCTCTTAGGAACAGCTCCCTGTTTTGAGGGTGACATGTTATCAGGAGAGAGTGCCGTGGCACCCTGTGGGCTCTGAGAACCAGCATTAGCCTCGGTATTTGAATTTAATGTTAACTTCCTCCACATGGCTTTCATCTCCTCACGATCTTTCTCCCTCTGCTTTCAAGTGCGTGCCATTTGCCTTCGACAACCTCTTTGATAGCATCCCCCTTAATTCAGTGACCTCATCTACCACGTTATCTCTTCATCAAAGGTCAGATTATCTGCGCTGTCCTTTTCCCTGAGCTTCACCATGATTAAAAGTCATAAGAATACACACCAAAAGCGGTAACCTATACGCCTCACTTTCGATAAACCTCAGTACCATTTAAACAGAAAATTCAGTACGTAATACACACGAACAAGAAAAATAATGGTAAAATGTACACAAAAAAATAACTTATCCGAAAGTTAAAGTAAAACTGGTAAATACCAAACCGAATTCCACAAGAAACACTTATTAAAATTCAAATGCTAAAGTACGAAAACTAATTGTTTCGCAGTAATTACTTTACTTTCAAAATCATCTTTAAATAAAATATTTCTTTAGCCAGTCTTAACACGTTTATCTTTCAGTTTGTATGGCGAAAATCTCTTAAAACACCAAGGACATATACATTCGATCAAACCCACAACACAAGATTCCGCAGCAACTGGCTGCGCAAAACAGACTTTTCATCCCGACGCTGCCCAACCCTTTACGTCCTGTAGGGAAGGCTGAGTCCCTGGACAGGCCGTAGGAGCATGTGAGCAGGAATCTCGTGCTTCCTGTTTTCGGCACAAAGTAAATAATTTGAGGTTCGTACCACGGTCCATGTTAAATTTATCATGTGTAGCGGAATAGCTTTCTGTGTCATGGCCAAAGCTCTATCTATCTAACCTGACCGAGGAAAGGCCTGATAGCGTGTGCATACTCCCTGACTCTCGTTAGCGAGAGTAGGTAGATACCGACATACAGACTATCATGTTCCCAAGTTCAGTTGAATATAAATGATCATAAAGTTGAATTCATCAACTTACTAGTAAAAAGAAGTAATAAGACTGTGCATGAAAATCAAATTAAAAGCCAGTTCGTTACGTATTTAGTATTCTCAAGCCATTATAGAGTAAACCCAAAATAAAAACCTCCACGAAAAGAGCAATCTTAATAAAAACAGATAAACAGTACCTTTAAAAAATGCGTAATTCCTCAGCTCGTAAATCCTCCGTAGTAAAATCCAAAATAAAAAAAAATCCGTTAAAAACGTCGGCTTTCCTGAAGGAAAGACCGGCGTAAGTCACTGAGCCAAGGTAATTCGCAACTCCCTTACAAAGGTCGTTGAACCCGACCTTTTATGCTAACAAGGTCGTGCGCCAATTCGTTTATTTTCGGATTCTGCGCGCACGACTCGTTGTTCTTAGATTGTCGTCCTGCTCTTCGAGACGTTACAAGCTTTTATTTTATTTATTTTGGGGATTAGCTCATTTTTATTATTTATTTGTTTCGGCGTCTCTTTAATAAAAAATTTATTTTTTACATGAGATTTCTTATAATACATAAAAAGAACGTACATATAACATGCTTTTAAATATAGAAGGAAATAACATTAACTCTGGCTAGCCAACCAGGCTCTGGCGCCAAACACTTTTTTCCGTTTTTCTTGTCGCCATCTACGAATTCGTAATTTTCGGCCGCTTATTTCAAGCGTTTAGTGGCCACACGTCTGCTTAGTAATTAACGGACTCTTCCTTCTCAGTAAGGGCCATCCAATGAGTTCTCGTTTGGTTCACAGCGTCTCCTGCAGTCAGGTCCTCTGCAATCATCGCCTTCCTTGCGCCATCTATTTTTCGTTTGTTCACCACGGCCAGGGCGCAAGGATTGTCGGGAGAGAAGGGGGATGGATTTATAAGTCTTATGCAGCCTGACACAGGGGCGAGAGCGTCAAGTAGGAAGCTGAGCAGTCAGCCTCACTAAGTATACTCTCAAAGGCTATATGTCGCTAGATTTTGCCGCTTTTTTCGACTTTTGGAATGATTTTCTTTTACCTTTTTTTTATTATTTGGGACCTTCCTGTTATTATCATCATTATTATCATGATTGTCATCAATATTTCATTATCATCATCATTATCATCATTATCATCATTATTGCAATATATTATCTACATTATTGCAATTAAATTATCATCATTCTTGCAATTATATATCATTATTTTTGCAATTATTGCAGTTATAATGTAGTGCTTGGTCTTTAATTTTTTTTTTTTAACAAAAAGACCCTTTTTGTTTTTTGTTTTTTTTTTTTTAATTACCCTCGTTAATTAAGTCATGAGCGCGCCACCACTGGTTAATACGTCCAGGAACATATAAAGTGTACCGAAAGAATAATGTGTAGACGAAGGTGGTGTAAATGGTAAAAAGGAAAGCATGCAGTGAGAAGAGGGAAAATGGCCCAATCAAACAAGATTTTAGTCTGGTAAGCTTTTAAAATCCGAGGGGAGTTTGCGTGTGCAGTATTAATTAAATAATGATATAGTTTAATTATTATAATATCGTTATTATTGTTATTATTATTGTTTATTTCTATTATTATTGTTGTTGTTTATTAGTATATGTTGCAAAGCTATATATTATAACTGCAATAATTGCAATAATAATGATAATAATTGCAATAATGATGATAATAATTGCAATAATGATGATAATAATTGCTATAATGATGATAATGATGATGATAATGATAATATTGATGATAATCATGATAATAATGATGAAAATAGCAGAATTGTCCCCCATAAATAATAAAAAAGGTAAAAAGAAAATAATTCCCAAAAGTCGAAAAAGCGGCAAAATCTAGCGAAATATAGGCTTTTGAGAGTATACTCCAAAATGACGTTTTTTCGATTTCTCTGAAGATTTTGGCAATTATTAGGGTAATAATGATAATAATTACCAAAATCGTATTAATCATGACAATAATGAGGATAAAAGTGAGAATAAAGAGAATTTTGATAACATTTGATGATTATTAATATTATCAATATTATCATTATTATTATTATTATTATCATTATTATTATTATTATTATTGTTATTATTATTATTACGATTATTATTATCATTATTTATTATTATTATTATAATATCGTCATATAATAACAATAATAATATTTATGACAAATATTATAATAATAATAAAAAAAAAAATGATAATAATAATCGTAATAATAATAATAATAATAATAATAATAATAATAACAATAAAAACAATAAAAATAATAACAAAAATTATATTAATAATAATGATAATAATATATAATATGATAATATTGATAATTTAATAATCATCAAATGTTATAAAAATTCTCTTTATTCTCACTTTTATCCTCATTATTGTCATGATTAATACGATTTTGGTAATTATTATCATTATTACCCTAATAATTGCCAAAATCTTCAGAGAAATCGAAAAAACGTCATTTTGGAGTATACTCTCAAAAGCCTATATTTCGCTAGATTTTTGCCGCTTTTTCGACTTTTGGGAATTATTTTCTTTTACCTTTTTTTATTATTTATGGAGACAATTCCTGCTATTATCATCATTATTATCATGATTATCATCAATATTATCATTATCATCATCATTATCATCATTATAGCAATTATTATCATCATTATTGCAATTATTATCATCATTATTGCAATTATTATCATTATTACAGTAATTATTACTGTTATAATAATTATTTTTCCAATTATACTACTAGTAAAAATGATAATAATGATAATAATAACAATAATAATATTAATAACGATATGATGATAATAATGATAATAATAATGATAATAATAATGATAATAATAATAATAATAATAATAATAATAATAATAATAATAATAATAATAATAATAATAATAATAATAATGATAATATTGATAATATTAATAATCATCAAATGTTATCAAAATTCTCTTTATTCCCACTTTTATCCTCATTATTGTCATGATTAATACGATTTTGGTAATTATTATCATTATTACCCTAATAATTGCCAAAATCATCAGAAAAATCGAAAAAACGTCATTTTGGAGTATTGTAGGGGGAGGCTGAGTCCCTGGACGGGCCGTAGGAGCATGTGAGAAGGAATCTCGTGTTTCCCTGTTTCGGCACAAAAGTATATTGAGGTTGGGTACCACGGGCAGGTTAGAATTTATCATGTGGTACGGAATTAGCTTTCTGTGTCATGGCCAAGCTATATCTATCTAACCTGACCGAAGGAAAGGCCTGATTGCGTGTTGCATAGTCCCTGTACTCTCGTTAACGAGAGTAGAGATACCACCATACTAGCATGTTCCACAAGTTCAGTGGAATATAAAGATCATAAAGTTGAATTTCATCAACTTACTAGTAAAAAGAAGTAATAAGAATGTGATGAAATAAAAATAAAAGCCAGTTCGTTAACGAAATTATTATTCTCAAGCCATTATAGAGTAAACCCCAAAATAAAAACCTCCACGAAAAGAGCAATCTTAAAAAAAACAGATAAAAAATACCTTTAAAAAATGCTGTAATTCCTCAGCTCCGTAAACCCCTCCGTAGAGTAAAAACCCCAAAATAAAAAAATCCTTTAAAAAAACGTCGGCTTTCTAAAGGAAAGACCGAGCGTAAGTCACTGAGCCAAGGTAATTCGCAACCCCCTTACAAGGTCGTTGACCCGACCTTTTATGCGAAAGGTCGTGCGCCAAGTTCTTTTATTCGGAGTCTGCGCAGCAAGACTCGTTTTCTTAAGATTGTCGCCCTGCTCTTCGAGACGTTACAGCTTTTATTTTATTTATTTTGGGATTGCTCATTTTATTTTTTTATTTGTTTTCGGAGGTCTTTAATAAAAAATACATGAGATTTTTTATAATAATAAAAAAAACGTAAAATATATACATGATTTTTAAATATAGAAGAAATAAAATTACGCTGGCTAGCCAACCAGGCTCTGGCGCCAAACAACTGTTTTCCGTTTTTCTGTCCCCAGCTTAGGGAAATTCGTATTTTGGGCCCGCTATTTCAAGCGTTTAAGGGCCAAACGTCTGCTTAGTAGATTACGCCATCTTCCTTCTCAGTAAGGGCCATCCAAGGAGTTCTCGTTTGTTCATCAGCGTCTCCTGCAGGCGGGTTTCCTCTGCAGCATCGCCTTCCTGCGCCATCTATTTTTCGTTTGTTCACCACGGCCAGGCGCCAAGGATTGTCGGGAGAAAAGGGGGAATGGATGTTATGAAGTCTTAGGGCAGCCTGACACAGGGGCGAGAGCGGCAAGTAGGAAGCTGAGGCGTCAGCTCACTACAACCCCTCCCCCACCCAGTAGAGCGAAGTCCACGACGCCCTCAACTAGCTGGCCCTCGAGGTCCAACTGCTCCTCTTGTCAAGCCCTTCCCACGTCCTCTACTAGGTCGTCTCTGGGTCCACTCAGCAGGTCCAGGGGCATCTTGAAACGACGTGACGAAGCTCGTCCTGACCCTCCTTCCCAACGGGGGGCTGAGAAGTCCTCCCGATAGTCCAGGTTGATGACCTTCTGCTCTCTCTGCATCGTCCCATGGGTGTGATAGGGCCATCCATGAGTCCGGTAGGTCCTCATCCTCATCCTCTAAGGGGGTTTAAATGCCCCAAGGCGACTCAGCACTGCTCTCAGGAACCGACAGTTCATCTCCTGTAATCTCAGTGCAAAATCTCAGTGTCCTCTGCTAAGGCTTCAGGGTTTTCACCACGAGTCTCTCGAACCACAGGACATCACAGGCATGGGTCAGGGTGAAATCCATGGCTACATCTGACAACAGAAAGAAAATCCCTTCCCAATCCCTTGAGTTTGCGCTGGCTCATTTATTACTTTAAGAGTTCAAATATGACATTAAATACGAAACCGTATTGCTCATCCAGGTTTATTAAGATTGCTTGGTAAAACTGAGGGAGGATAGAATGGCTTGTTACAAAAAATTCAGACGGGCAAAGAATGGCAGGTGACTGGTGTAATTAATTCACCAAAAGGATTAAGATTAACTTAAACAAAAAAGTACTTAAAACAATAAAAACATATATACAAAAATAAAAAGGGATGATAAACATATGTACATATAATCACTTCGGATTGACCAGGCGGGATGCAAGCACATCACTCCTGGCTCACCCTCATCATCTAGCAGTGGATCCACATAGTCTGGACCATATTCATTGTAAAGGTCAGGGTAAGTAACTTCACCCAAGACCTGAAACGATTTGATACCCTTTTTATATGACACTGTCTCTCGGTAAATGGACTTGAGACATCTTTTAACAAGAAAGTTACAGGACCAATCTTCTTTTTAATACGTGCTGGACCTGCCCATCGTGGTTCAGCAACTTATCAGGTCCGTGTTTCTGTACACGGTTCTTATAAAGTACAAGGTCCCTTCCTCAAGAGGTTTTTTCGTTGCTGCTTGTCCCGTCATAGTCTCTCTTCCATCTCTCCCTTGCTGTCTTTGTCGTCTCAAGTGCTACCTGACGAGCTATCTTAAGGGCTTTATGGAAAGATCTGGATGCTTCCGAGTTATAAACTAGGTCATTGTGAGACCAACTGGGAAAATGGCCATGATGGCCAGTCATCAGATACAAAGGTTGGTCTCCTGTACTCCGGTGGATTGCACTATTAAGAGCTAGTCTCACTTGAGGGATCAGCTGTTCCCACATACCCGGTGCTGTGTTTGCAAGAGATGCAATAGCATCTTTAACAACCCTGTTTGTTCGTTCTATCATCCCGTTTGCTTGAGGATGATAAGCGGTAGTTAGAGTGGTCTGTATCTGTAACAATCGGCAACATTCTTTGAACAGACGGTTGTTAAACTCAGATCCTCCGTCTGTTTGTATGAGGCGAGGAGGACCAAACCAGAAATAAATTCTTTAAACATGGCATCAGCCACCGAACCCGCATCTTTAGCCTTTAAAAGGAATAATCTGGGCATAGCGAGTCAAATGATCCACAATTTTTCAAGCAAAATCTATAGCCTGCTTTGAGATATCCCCAACTCAATGAGGTCAGCACTCACTTTCTCTAGAGGCACTGATATACTGGTGCCTTTGCTAAAGGAGCTTTCTTGGGCTGCCCTTACGCCCCCTGGCTGCCTCACATGCAGCCACATATTCTTTTTTCATCCCGAAGCATATTTGGAAAATAAAACATGTCCTTCAATTTAACAAAGGTCCTATATACTCCAGGATGAGCAGCTAAGGGTGATGAGTGTGCTAGCTTTATAGCGCTTCTGCGAAGCGCTATAAAATGGGTGAGTTGATGATCACATCTGCCTGACCTCGACAGTGTGCCTTTGCAGCACGAATTAATGCCTCATCAGTAGCTGGCTTAACGGTATTCTCCAGCTGCCTAAGCCATCCCTCCACTTCCTGGTTTCTCCGAAGTGGCTGAGAGGCAGGGGCTTCAGCTCTAAACTTCGTGATACCATCACGATCAGACACTACAACATAAGTTGGCTGTGGGGCGGTATGTGGCTGAGCTACAGGAGGTGTAAAAAGAGTACGAGGTGCCACCTGTGGTCCACTGGATAAGGGTCCAGTATTTTCCTGCACAAAACGAGACTGACGAAAAAGAGGAGTTGCTGGTGTTAATGGCCGGAGGAGAAAACTCCCTAACTGGTGCTCTAGGCTCGGTTCTCTTAGGAACAGCTCCTGTTAGGGTGAACATTTAGCAGGAGAGAGTGCCGTGGCACCCTGTGGCTCTGGAGAACCAGCATTAGCCTCGGTATTTGAATTTAATGTTAACTTCTCCAGCATTGCTTCATCTCCTCAGATCTTTCTCCCTCTGCCTGTCAAGGCGTGCCATTTGACTCGACAACTCTTTGAGCATCCCCCTTAATTCAGTGACCTCATCTACCAGCGTTATCTCTTCATCAAGGTCAGATATCTGCGCCTTCCTTTTCCTGAGCTTCACCATGATTAAAGTCAGAAGAATACAACAACCAAAAGCGGTAACCTATACACCTCACTTTCGATAAACATCAGTACCAATTAAACAAGAAAATTCAGTACGTAATACACACGAACAAGAAAAATAAATGTAAAATGTACACAAAATACTTATCCGAAAGTTAAAAGGTAAAACTGGTAAATAAACCCAAAAACCCAAATCCACAAGAAACACTGTAGTAAAATTAAATGATAAAGTACGAAAACTAATTGTTTCGCAGTAATTACTTTACTTTCAAAATACACTTTAATTAAAATTTACTTTAAGCCCGTCTTTAACACGTTTGCTTTCAGGTTGTATGGCGAAATCTCTTAAAACACCAAGGACATAATACATTAGATCAAAACACACAACACAAGATTACGCAGCCAACTGGCTTCGCAAAAACAGACTTTTCAATCCCGACGCTGCCAAACCCTTTTTCGTCCTGTGGGGGAGGCTGAGTCCCTGGACGGGCCGTAGGAGCATGTGAGAAGGAATCTCGTGCTTCCTGTTTCGGCACAAAAATATTGAGGGGTTTGGGACCACGGGCAGGTTAGAATTTATCATGTGGTAGCGGAATTAGCTTTCGTTCCCTGGCCAAAGCTATATCTATCTAACCTGACCGAAGGAAAGGCCTGATTAGCGTGTTGCATAGTCCCTGTACTCCCCGTTAAGCGAGAGTAGAGATACCACCATACTAGCATGTTCCACAAATTCAGTGAATATAAAGTCATAAAGTTGAATTCATCAACTTACTAGTAAAAAGAAGTAATAAGAATGTGATGAAAAAAAATAAAAGCCAGTTCGTTTAAAGTATTATTATTCTCAAGCCATTATAGAGTAAACCACAAAATAAAACCTCCACGAAAAAAGCAATCTTAATAAAAACAGATAAACTACCTTTAAAAAATGCTGTAATTCCTCACTCCGTAAATCCTCCGTAGAGTAAAAATCCAAAAAAAAAATCCGTTAAAAACGTCGGCTTTCTGAAGGAAGACCGAGCGTAAGTCACTGAGCCAAGGTATTTGCAACTCCCTTTACAAGGTCGTTGACCCCACCTTTTATGCGAACAAGGTCCGTTGCGCCCAAGTTCGTTTATTCGGGGTCTGCGCAGCAGACTCGTTGTTCTTAAGATTGTCGTCTGCTCTTCGAGACGTTTACAGCTTTTATTTTATTTATTTTGGGATTGCTCTTTTTATTTTTTATTTGTTTCGGAGGTCTTTAATAAAAAATACATGAGATTTTATAATAAAAAAAAGAACGTAAAATATATACATGATTTTAAATATAGAAGGAAATAAAATTACGCGGCTAGCCAACCAGGCTCTGGCGCCAAACAACTGTTTTCCGTTTTTCTGTCGCCAGCTTACGGAATTCGTATTTCGGCCGCTATTTCAAGCGTTTTAAAGGGGCCAAACGTCTGCTTAGTAGATTACGCCATCTTCCTTCTCATTTAAAGGGGCCCTCCAAGGAGTTCTCGTTTGTTTTATCAGCGTCTCCTGCAGGCAGGTCCTCTGCAGCATCGCCTTCTGCGCCATCTATTTTTCGTTTGTTCACCACGGCCAGGCGCCAAGGATTGTCGGGAGAGAAGGGGGGATGGATGTTATGAAGTCTTATGCAGCCTGACACAGGGGCGAGAGCGGCAAGTAGGAAGCTGAGGCGTCAGCTCACTACAGTATACTCTCAAAAGGCTATATTTCGCTAGATTTTGCCGCTTTTTCGACTTTTGGGAATTATTTTCTTTTACCTTTTTTTTTATTATATATGGAGACAATTCATGTTATTTCATCATATTATCATGATTTATCATCTATATATCATTCATCATTCATCATTATCATCATTATCATCATTATGCAATATTGATCCTCATTATTGCAATATTATCATCATTATTGCAATTATTATCATTATTATTGCAAGTATGTGCAGTTATAATTGTAGTTGTTGTCCTTTAATTTACTTTAATTACCCCTCCGTTAATAAGTCCAATTAGCGTGCCACACCGGGTTAATACCGTCCAGGGACAAGAAGGTGTACCGAAAAGAAGAAGACGTTGTAGAAGGGGTCGATTGTAAAATGGTTAAAAAGGAAAGCATGCAGTGAGAGAGGGGAAAAATGACCAACATCAACAAGAGTTTAGTCTGGTAAGCGTGTTAAATCGAGGGGAGTGCATACGTGTCATCCGTACGGTGTGATAGAAGGTGGTCAATTGCTGCCACAGGTAGCCAAGTATGGTAACATTGTCTCTAACGAGGGTAAGTAAAAAAGGAGGAATTTCACTGCGAATCTTCAAAATTAAATTTATTAAAACATTCTAAAAACACAAAAACAGGTAAACACCAAAATATAAACATTAAAACAATACCGGGAACCAGAACTAAAAACAAGACAAGGGAGCACTCAGTTCTTATCATATAAAAAAATGAAAAACTTAAAATATCCCACGCTTACGCCGTTTAAAACCTCGCCTTACGGAACCGCAGGGGAACACATAAGAAAAAAACAACGTCAATAGCTCCTCCACAGGGGTACCATCGACGCAGGGACGTTTCAAACCTATGCCCTGCTACCCCGTTCAGTTCCCGGGCTATATATAGCGACCCCAGCAAGGATTGTATAGTGGGATAGTAACTAAGCCCCGGGAACGAACTACTTTCGGTCTCTCTCCTAGATCGGTGTGGCAGGTTCCGCCGAAGAATGATAGGTTTCCGGCCGAGAATGATAGCTTCTTTGCTAATCACGGGGCTAACAAACCCTATCCCCTATAAAAATAGGCATTTGAACTAGTTAAAAAGTTTTATCAATAGCTAAAAGGCAAAAGTTAGGCAGCTTTTACCCGGATCTAAAGCAGTGCATATAAAACTGTTAAAAGAAAATGGCTAAGGTTCCGTTAAAAACAAGGATAAAGAAAACGGACAAAAACAAATATAAATATATAAAAACTAAAAAAAAAAAATAAAAAAGAAAGTATGAAGGAAGATTGATTGATTATTAAAATTATCTGCGCCCGTCAACAGATAAGGTCATTAGCGTGCGAATACCTTGTAACAGAAAATATTAAAATGTTTAAAAGTTAAAATCTATCAAAAACTATTACAACTAATAATAAATAGATAAAAATCAAAGCATAAAATATTATGCTCTAAGAGCAGAAAATTATTGCATAAACATTTGCATAAAAATTTATGAAAATATGTCTCCATAGGAAATTAATAGACCCTCTATGTCACAATCTACCCAAT
>NW_023658213.1:0-24847 GCF_015228065.2 Penaeus monodon
GATTCCCTGAAAAAAAAAAAGAGTAAAGGAAAAAAGGGGAAAAAAAATTAAAATTGCCCAAAGACAAAAAAAAAAACCAAGGGGGGCGTTTTCCCCTGGGGAAAAAAGGTAAAAAAAGAAAAAACCAAAAAAAATTTTTAAATTTCTAAAAAATAAATAAATAAAAAATTAGAGAAAAACGGGGGGAAAAATAAAAAAAATTTTAAATTGTGTTTTCCCCCCAATTTTTCATCGATTACTCGGGGGCTTTTGATGATTTTGTCCGTTATCCTCGGGAAAAACTAAATGATATAAAATTTCCCCAAAACCCCAAATCCAACAAAAAAAACCCTGTAGCCCAACAACAAAAGTAAGAACCATTTTGGGGGTTAACGAAGGGTTTTCAAAAGTAAACCCAAAGGAGGTTGCATTTGCTCTGCACATTTAAATAATTTCTGAAGCAATTTGAGGGGGTGCTCTGAAATTTTAAAAGGAACTTAGATGTTGGAGGATAAAATTCAAATCAAGATTGTGATTTTTTTTAATTCCAGCGATCATTGAACTACAACAACACGTAAAGTTAAGAAGCAAGCGAAAGGGGGTTTTATTTTTTTAAATGCCAAGAAAACTAAGATTGAAGATTCAAAGTAACCGGCAATGAACAATGAGAACATGACAAAAATGGGTATTTTGTGGAAAAATGTAAAGGTTCATTTATTTTGGGAGCTGTTTTTACTAAAAATATGATGTTTCAAGGAGATAAAAAGAAAATTTGCCACCAAAATGCCCATTCTCTCAATAACATTAAAGACCAAAAACACCCCTTAGGACAAAACTGGGTTATTGAATCTCATCCATAAAAGGGGCTAACCCCGACGGGGGGCCCTGGCCCGCATCCCCCCCTTGCTTCCACCACGAGGACCCCTCGAGGCGAGCCCCGGGGCAGCACAGGGCCCATCTTTTCCTCCGACAGGTCTCGCGAGGGGGCCCAAAGCCATGATCTCCTGGAGCCCCACAGGTCTCCTCCCCCAGGGTTGTCTCCAGAGAGACAACCTGGTGGGCCCGGGCGTCCAAAAGGAGGCGGCTAGGTGGCCTATACCCGGGTTTGGCGATTTCTGTGATTTAAACGTCCTCGCCGCAACTGGACGACTGAAGGGGTTCCCCTACGGGCCCCCCAAAGTCCTAAATCTGGTTTTGGTCCAGGAGACCTCAAGCCTGGGGCTTCGCCTCATTGCAAAATGCATCAAGGCCCGCCCAAGTGACTCCAAGGAATCGTAGGATGGAAACATCGTCGGCAAAGCAAGGTCCGGCCTTAATTTGCCTAGTTTTGTCCGCACTGATTTGGCTATAGCTTGCCCATTATCCACCCTACAGTTTTTGAAAGTGTGGGTGCAAGGACACAGCCTTGCCCACCCCTGAATTTAACGGGGAAAGAAGTTCGACAACCCCACCACACTTAAGCACTTTCAGTAAGTTAGAGGCTTGTATCAGGCCAAAATGTGTCGGAATTCCCCCCTGGCCTCAATCTCCTAGCGATTCCCGATGCCCAGTAAAACCCCTTCTTAGGTCGATGTAGGCTGCAAGCAACCACACCAAAATCACACGGCGTTCCACAATTATTCGAAGCGCAGTAACGGTCTATTGGGGACTCCCGGAGTAAATCCAATGTCCGGCCCGGGGTGCCAGTAGGTGGTTGGGGACCCTTTTTCAGAAGAATGTGAGGGAACCTTGCCTGGTATGCTGAGATGTAATGCCACGGTATTGTACGCCCCACGCCCCCCTTCCCCCTTTCCAAGAGGGATGCCCAGCCCTAAGAGGTCGGGGGGGAATGGTCCCGGGGATCCCAAAAAATGGCAGTCAGGACTGATGGGCCCCGAGCCATGGGCCCCCCCAGCCAGCATTTCAGCGGGATATCAATACCCTGCAGCTTTCCCACTTTTCAGTTTGGGAAATCGCCAGCCTAACCTCTGTTGGGTAGGGGGTTCCTCGGGGGTGGGTCCGGCACAGGCACTGAGACATCGCTTGATCCAAGCAAACTTTGGGGGGCCCACCGGTAAAACTTTTCAAAATACTCAGCCCAACGTTCACGACCCCACATGATCTAGATGATCCGTCCCCCGCTGACGGACGCAGTCATCTGTGGGGAGGGTTTTAGGGTTCAGTTTTCCAGGGCTTGGGTGGGAGGGCGAAGTCATTTACAAGAAAGGCCTTCCCCCTCCCAGCAAGATTCCGTGAATGTTCCTTGCCCTTTCCCACAGTTCCCAGCCCAACCTGGAACGGCCCCAGACTTGTTTCCCATTACCGGGCCTTTGCGACACGTTTCAGGGCCCCTAATGTTCCGGGAGATGGTTTCCCTTTGCCTTGGGGGCGTACGAAAGGGACTCCTGAGCTGCTTCGGTGTTACGCCTTGAAGACCCCCCACAGAGCCCAATGGATCCGTCGGTTTGCTGGTTTTCTGAAAAACGGTCAGGCTGCCGTGGCAAAACCCACGGGCCCCACTCCTCTCCCTTAGTCTGCCCCAAAGGAAACCTTAGGGTGGCCGGAGGGACGGGGATTTTTGAAGTGGCCCCCGCAGGGTCCAAAAGCAGTATGGGGGTTTGCCACAGAATCAGATCGGAAAACCCCCTGCATTTTTCTGGGGATCCCCCATGGTGCTGACAAGAATGTGGTAAAACCCTTGGCCACTGTCCCCCTATGCTGTACCAAGTCCAGCGGCGATTGGAGCCTGGTAACCAGGAGCAGGACCCTCATTTTTGGGACCTAGCAAAGCCCCCGGAGAAGGAGGCTTTCTCGCTGCTGGGATCAGCCCGAGCCAGGGGGCCGACGACTCCATACCAGCCGGTCACAGTCGGAACGCTTTGAGGCCCGAACATGCGAATGTTCGCTGGGGGCAATCGTCTGCCACAGATGCGAGTTTGGCATAGAGCCTCTTTCCATCGGTTTTTGTACACGGTAGGAGCGTATACACAATAAAAGACATGAAACCAAAAGCTCTTCAGTTAATGCCTGATCGCCTCAACCCGGGGAAACCCCGCTACCGCAGGCTGAAGTCGATGGGATGGGTATGGCTACACCCTGGGGTGGTGACACGTGCGGCCCCCACCAGTAGTAGGGTAACCACCCACATGATCGGCCCCTACCAGGGCTTTTTCACCTCGGAGGGTACCACCTCAAATCCCTTCTTCAATTCCCGCGATGAAAAGGAACCGCTCATCCCCCGCAAGGACCGGATTTTCCCAAACGCCCACCCGGGGGAACCCGGCCCGAGGTTAAGCCTCGGGTGGTCCTCCGGGCCGCCACCTCTGCCCCCCCCAAAACAGCCCCAGATAAAGGGGGGGGCGGCTGTGGGACCGCCTATCCCCCGGGGGGTTCCGAGGGTTTTTCCCCCCAAGTTCATGGTGGGTTGGCGCCTGCCGGGGCGCAGGGGGACGAGTAACTCTCGTCCCAATCCTACCCCCACATTTGCCCCCCCGGGGCCCCAGCCCGCCTTCTTGTGGGTGGGAGGGGCAAACACCCCCCCCCCCCCCGCATTCCATTCATCCGTGAGTTGCCAGAGGGGATTCTGGGGGAGGGGACTGGCAAGGCCACTCCCCGAGCCGCCCCCTACCCCGGGTGGGTGGGGGGAGGGTTGGTACGGACAGAGCGTGTCCCCCCGCCGGTGGCCCAAAATCCCTACCTCTGGGGCCTCCCGCTGCCGAGATCCCCACAGATTTAGCCTGGAACCGCAAGGGACCCAGTTTTCCCCTGGGGGGGCCCCGAGGAGGCACTCGAATCTTTTTGATGGGGAGGTGGACCCGGAGGGGGGGAACTTATGCGGAAACTGCTCCCTTTTTTTTACGGGGGGGGGGAGCCCGGGGTGGAAGCTGCAAGCGGAAGGCATGCAACACTTACACTATCAGGCTACCCCACATCGCTTCACTCACCAGCCCCGTGAAGCACCCACCCCTCAGACTCATTAGTTTCCCCCAATTCGTATTTGGTTTTTAGCGTTTGGGGTGCTGAAGAAGTAGACAAAAAAAGGTCAATAGTTTTTAACATGGGTTCAGACGGTACTAGTATCAAGGACAGAAAAGAAAAAAAAGATAATGCTGAGAAAAAAAAGTTTTAAAGACAGTGTTTGGGTACTGAAAAAAAGGAAACTAAAGTTTTTTTTTTCATGTGATGAGAAAATAAAAATTTAAGAAAAATTGTACAGGGATGGTGATAGGAAAAAGAGGAAGGGCAAAAGAAAACAAGATGAGCGACAACACAAAGTATTTGCGGGGTGCGATGGTACAAGGGAAAAAAGCGCAAGATCGAGTTGAGGGGGAAGGAGGGGAGAGGGGTTTACGGCTGCTCAAAAATGGCATACCGTTTTTTGATGATGATATATATTGTGGTGTAATAAAACCTACACACCACCACCACACACCACCCCACACCCCCCCAAAAAAAATATTTAATATATTTATTATTTAAAAAATATATTATATTTAACTTATATTTTTAAAATATGTGTGGTGTGTGGTGTGTATATGTTATGATTAATAATGTGTGCGTGGGTTGCGTGTGGTTGTGTGTGTGGTTTTGTGTGTGTGTTGGTGTGGTGTGTTGGTTGGTGTGGTGTGTGTGTGGGGTTTTGGGGTTTTGTGTGTGTGTGGTGTACACCACAGATATTTAAAATATATATATATATATAATATATAATATATAATTAAAATTTTTATTTAAAAATCTATATAAAAATATTATTAAATAGATATATATTTATATATAAATTTATTATAATATATATTATAGTATATATATATCATATATATAATATAAAATTATATATATATATATAATATAAAATTATTATAATAATATATATTATTATATTTTATGCATATATTAAAATAATTTTATATAATATATAAAATATTATATATAATATATATATATGAATTATAAAAATTATTTCAATTATATATAATATATCTTATATATATATATAATATATATATATTTTATATATATATAATAATATCTTGTGTGTACAAACACAACACACACACAAACCACAAAACCCAAAACCAAAACCCCACCGCAAAAAACACCACACCACACACACACAAACAAACACACACACCCCCAAAACGCACACGCACACGCACCGCCACATTATTTTGCATATACATATACACACACACACACACACAATTTATACATATTATGTATATATATATATATATATTAATTATATATATTAATATATATATGATATATTATATTGCATAATTATATTAAAATTTTAAAATTTATTATTTATATATATTATAATATTATATAATATACATTTGTGTGTTGTGTGGGGGTTTTGTTGTACTTTCTTTTTTTTAAATAATAGCTATCCCTCAGCATATAGGGCCCTGTCTATGGATTTTTTTTTGGTTGCTGTCAACAGATTTGTGTTAAAAAATCGAAAGGGGAAGAAAAGTTCAGAAAAAGAGATATCAGCAAACAAAGCTACAATTTGCAAAAAACCCCTCGTGTTTACGTTCAATAAAGGGAACAACGGGTGTGCTGTTGCAGCTGTTTCACGACGCGGCTGGAAACTCTGGAGGATGGGATGCATTGTGTGTGTCGGTTTGCCCTTAATATGCGTTTACTGAGGAACAGCAAAGCAAAACAAAGGAAATGAAGCGAAGGGAAAGAGAGCGGACAGCGGAAAAGCTACACGAATGGACTGATATTTTCGGGCTGACCTTCCTGCTGTTACTTCTTTGCTCTTCGTGTTGATGGCCCGCTCTGTCTCTCTCTCTTATTCTTTCTTTTTTCTCTTTCTCTCTCCCCTCTCTCTCCCTCCCTCTCTCTCTCTCTCTCTCTCTCTCTCTTTCCTCTCTCTCTCTCCTCCCTCCCTCCCTCCTCTCCCCCCCCCCCCCCCCTCTCTCCCTCTCTCTCTCTCCCCCTCTCTCTCTCTCTCTATCTTCTATCTATCTATCTGTCCTCTTTCTCTATCCACCTTTTCTTCTCTCTCTCTCTCTCTCTCTCTCCTCTCTCTCTCTTCTCTCTCCTCTCTCTCTCTCTCTCTCATATATATATATATTATTATAAAAATATATATATATATATATATATATATTATATATTTTATATATATATATTTTAACAAACCCCAAATAATATATATATTTAATTATATACTATATATTTTATATAAAATATATATATATAATATAAAAATTATATATAAAATATTATATAAAATTAATACAAATATATATAAAATATTAATTTTATATATATTTTATATAATTATTTAAAAATATATATATGAATTTTATACTATATATAATATATATATTATAATATATATATATATAATATAATATATATATATATATAAACACACAAAAAAACACGTCCCGGCGGCTTCAGCCACAAAATCCATGGAACTCCCTACGAAACGAAGTCGTTTCCTTTTTGGGTGGGTCTTCCTAACATGGGAAAAATTCCCCTGATGAGAGCAAATATTGACAGAGACACACACAGGCCCCAGATTCAAGCATTAGATACCGAGATAGGGTCTCCAGATGGGCCTTCTAAGCCTTTCTGAAGTGCTGAATTTTGTTTTAGGCTCATATAACAACGAATTTTCATTGTATCAGCTATTTGATTGTCCCTGCAATAAAAAAAAAAAAAATCCCGAAAAAAGAATTCCTTAAAAAAAAAAGCTTCAATTCTGTAAAATCAGCCTTTGTTCGCTGCGATGTACAGATGCCACGTCGATCCCCCAAAAGTCGAGACGGAATTTTGGATGTTACGAGAGTCGGTGTTTCTCACCGCGAGCTAACTAATTCAACTTTAGTAAAAGCTGCAATTTCACAACACGGGTTTGTCATATAGGAGGAGGGGCATGTAGTCCGAGACTAATGTGGGAAAATCCTCGCCCTGTTGCAAGGAAAGAGGCAGTGGACAGGATATATGTGTTAATATATTATATATTATATATATATATATAATATATATATATATATTATATATTATATTTTATTACATACATGTATGTATGTATATATTTCTATACATACACATATATGTGTGTGGTGTGGTGTGTGTGCGTATCTGTATGTGTGTTATGTGTGTGGGTTTGTGTGTGTGTGTTGTGTGTATCTGTATGTGTGTGTGTATCTGCATGTGTGTGTGTGTGTCTGTATGTGTGTATGTGTGTTCTGTAGTGTGTGTTTGTATTTTGTGATTGTGTTGTTTTGTGTGTGTGTGTGTGCGTGTGTGTGTGTTTGTGTGTGTGTGTGTGTGTGTGTGTGTGTGTGTGTGTTGTGTTTTGTGGGGTGTGTGTGTGTGTGTGTGTGTGTATGTGTGTGTGTTGTTTCTTTGTGGGGTTCTGGTGTTGTTTTCTGTGTGTGTGTGTGTGTGTGTTGGTGTGTGTGGTGTGTGTGTGTGGGGTGTGTGTGGGGTGTGTGTGTGCAAAATATTATATATATATATAATATATATATATATAATATATTATAATATATATATATATATGTATATGTTATTATTTATGTCAAATTATATATATATATATAATATATATAATTTATGTTATATATATTATATATATATAATATATATTATATATATTATATATATGTCTATACATATATATATAATATATATATATATAAACCCATATAATATTAAATGGAAGTGCAACCACAACCCACACACACCACAAACACACACGCACACACACACACACACAACACACACACACAACACACACACACACACACACACACACACACACAAACACACAAAAGATTGATAGAGAGAGCGAGAAAAAAAATAATGAAAGAACATTCCCTCTTCTTTTGAATTTATTTTTAATCATAACTTAACATATTTGTGCTATCCACGTCGTTCTTTCATCATCTCTTCCCTTTAATCCTCCTCCTCCTCCTCCTCCTCCTCCCTCCTCCTCCTCCTCCCCCTCCTCCTCCTCCTCTCTCCTCCTCCCTCCTCCTCTCCTCCCTTGCAAACGCAGCGCACGCGAGTATTGCTCCCGAGGTGGCGAGCTTAAACACTTGCCGGCAAATGAACATTTCGCCGCAGTTGACAGCCGGTTATTGAGGTTGTTGCGTATGAACACGATGAAGGGTCAGAGTTGAGGGAGGTTGAAAGGGATCGCCCGCGGAGGAGCAAGGGCGAGGGAGAGGAAGGGAACGAGGGAAACAAGGAAGGGGTAGAGAAAGAAAGGTTGGAAAAGTTTACATATCTATTGCATGTTTTGTACCTGTCTGTCTGAAGTGCATTTATTTGCTCCCGTTTTTTTTTCACATGTACTTTATTCAGTTAAGTCACACATATTCTTTCTCTTACACCACACACATACACACACACAAACACACAAACAAAACACACACACAAACACACACACACTAACACACCACAAACACACACAAAACAAAACACAGCACAAACACACACATGCACAAACACACACACACACACACACACAAACAAGCACACGCATATACATGCGGGAAAATTTTATACTATAACTTCCTCCTCCTAACTGATCTTGTCCGGAACGCTTAGCATGAATTGTCGTGATGTACTGGATTCCATAAAAAAATTCTGAAGCATCATATATGCTGCCCCCGGTTACATAGAACTCTATACAAAGCTTTTAATAACGTTGTTGTAGCGACTGTGTTGGTCAGTTAAGTTTAAATATTTTTTGAATTTTTCTTTTAATTTTTCTAATCTATCAAGCATTTGATCTCGTGCTTTGCAAGGAAAGAAGGAATTTTGCACTCTCAAAATGTGCTTTTTACCGCAGAAAGGGGGCCAGCACGGAAAAAATTAGATGCTGCACGCAGAGAGCATCGCTACAGAATATAATTAAACCTCCGTACCCTGGGAGCTACTGATCCATTTACTCTACTTCCCCCGCAAAGAATTCATATTAACGAAAATCTTATATGATCTTATATTTTCTGAGGTAAAATCCCCCCTGCTAGCACAGGCAGCGAAAGGGAAAGGTTTGGGCATAAAGATCTGCGCATACGCTTCCGTTCCCCGCAAAGAGCGGCGACCGCAAGACCTGACCAAATGAAATCGTGCTTGCGGTAAACTGCTTGCGGGGGGGGGGGGGGGGGGCTGGAAAGAAAGGAAATTCGCATGGTCGGAAATCTCGAAACTCTGTGTAAACGTCTCATAAATTACACACAAAAAGGGAAGGAGGAAACCCTTTCTTCACTGCTGCTGTTTTGGCGGGAAATTTCGATCTCGCGCGCTTTCTTGTCGCCACATTCTAGTCCGTCGGTGTAAGGCGCGTGAAAAACGAGGTCGGAGCGTGCCGTGACTGATAGCGTTTCGCGGGAAATTCAGGTAATTCATCTGGCTGCTTTGGCTGATCCGCCCCCGGCTGTGGCGTCGTACCCGAGGTCGGGGTTGATTTGCGTTCTTAAAGTTTCCCCTTAAGCGCTATGTACTGACAACGCTTGAATCTTCTGACCTGTAATCATGTTGTATGCTTGATATGCTGTATTACTAGCGCTAAGTTATGCATCACAAGCACTATATTATTCTACCAATGTGTGCGTTCTATCGTCTATACATACTCCATATTTCTACATCACAAATATGGTACTATTTGATATAGATATCTACTAATCATTCCCCACTCCCCTTCCTCACATTATGGCCTTAAACTGATGGTTTTGACAGATGTTGGCCCGCATGTGGGCCCTTTACTATCGCTTGACATAACCTGAGGAGATCACATCCGCTTGCTAACATCCCCCCTCACTCTGCCTCCTTTGTTGCCATCTGCAGCATTAAACGCGTTATAATTAGACAAGAGTTCCTCATTTCAAACGTTTCATCATACAGCTGGGTTTAAAAAATTTATTTTTTTTTTTATTTTTTTACACATCACAAGGGGGGTTTTTTCCTTCTCCAAAAAACGCCCCCGGCAAAAAAGAAAGGGAAAACTCCCAAAATGGCTTTTATCCCGGGGGGGGGAAAAGGGGGGCCGGAAAAAAAGGGTTTTTTCCGAAGCCCGGAAAATCTTTTAACCCCGGGGTAAGGGTCACCCATTTTTTCAAATTCCCTTAAGCATTTAAAGGGTTCTTTTGACTTAACTGGGACCCCTGCTGAACCCGCGAAGTAGGTAAAACGCCTTTTTCCCCCGGGGCCGCAAGCCTTTTCCAACACTCCTTGGTAAATTTGAAATTAAATTTGAAATCTTTTATTTAATCTAAATTAGTTAAAGTTTATTAAAAAAGGGAAATTTTTTCCTTTGTGGGGGGTTTCCCCCTTTTCCCATACAAAATCCTGGGCTATGCTAAAACATTCCCCCCCCTCCTTCCTCCAAATTTGGTTCCCCAATCTTGGGTTTTAAACCCCGTGTTTGACAGGGGGGCCTTTTTTTAAACCCTTTAAACGCAAAACTAAAAAGTTGAAATCTTTTTCCAGTTCCATTTAAGCAAAAAACCCAAAAAAAAAACAAAAAACCAAAAAAAAAAAATTTTTTTTCCCGTCCCTTTTTACAATTTAAAACAAAATTTAAATATTTGAAAAAACCATTTACTATAAAAAACCCTTTTTCCTTTTTCCCCCACATTTTTCCTGTCCCTTGAGGTAAGAACGGGTGGCTGTTGTTTTAAATTTTACCGTTAACATAACTTTTCAAAAAAAAAACTCTGAAATTTCCACCCAAATCCTCCCCGGGCACCAAGTTACCAGAATTTTTAAAATGACGTGTCCTTTATTTTATCTACATACCCTTGATTTAATCCAGACAGGGATAACTCTTTAAGGAAAACAAATTAATTTTATTTTATAAAACCCCAGGGATTCATAAACAACCACACCCGCCTCCGAGAAACCCCACGCAGCCCCCCCCCCACACATTTAAAAAAAATAATTATAAATTAAAAAAAAATATAAAAAAATAAAAAAGGTGGTGTTTTGGGTGGTTGGTGTTGTTTGGGTTGGGGGGTTTTGGGGGGGGGGGAAAAAGGGATTAATTATAATATAAATTAATTTATTTTTAATTATAATTTTAAAAAGGGGGGATTATAAAAACAACACAACCCCAAAAAACAACAACCTAATATATTTTAATATATATATATTTAATTTTATTTTTAAAAATTGTATAATTTTTAATAAATTTTTTTTTTTTTTTTTTTTAATTAAAAGATATTATTATAAATAAAAACCAACAACCCCAAAGAAAAAAAAGGGGAAAGCGGGGTATATAATGGGGGGAATATCCCATCCCACAGGGGTATACATTTATTTAACTTGACAAACCCCGATGATATATCTTAAATAAAAATAGAATATGGTTTTTAACAAAATAAATATTACATATTTTATTATTTTATAATTTTTTATGAAAAAAGTTAAAAGGGGTATTGCTTTCAAAAAAAACCCACTAACAGCAAAACGAAAACTTTCGGGCTTTTCCCCGCGAATTCATTATTAAGGGGAAGTTTAAGGGATAACTTTACTAAAAGGCAAAAGCCCCTTTTCACGAAAAATAGGACTTTAGGCAAACTTTAAGGGAAAAAAGTTTCAGGGTGAAATGGGCGTTTTCTGAGACTTTTTAGGAAACTTAAATTTTTTTCTTTTTGATACTTGTTTTTGAAAATTTCGGGTGAATGGTAAAAAAAAATTATTCTTTTCATTTTAAATAAAGAATTTGCAAAAAACTGCAAAAGGGTTTATTGACAAGCTTTAAACGAGCGCAAAAAAAAGTTTTCCCCAGCCAAAATTTTAGCGACTTACGAAAAGTAATAAATTCGGGGGAAAAAGGGGCCTTGGGGATTTAGAACAAAATTCTTCTTTATTTAAGGGGAATACAACCCATAGTAAAATGTGAAACTAACCCTTTTTCTTTTCTTTTTTGTCGCGATCAAGCGTATTAAATATGAATTCTGCTGTTAAAAACTTTTTTTTGTTTTACAAAGCATTAAATTTGTGAAATTTTTTCCTTTGGTTTTTATTTTTTTTGGAATTAAAAATTTTTTTCTTAAGAGGGCAACAACTATGTTCAATTTTTCTTTTGTGACCTTAAAAAAAAAAATATTTCTCTTTAAAACCAATTTTTTTGCGTTTTAGAAAATAACAGTATTATTTTGGGTGTATATTTTTGAAAATTTTTTAAAAAGAAACAGAAAAGAATATCCTTCTCCTGTTTTTTCTAACACAACCAACTTTAAAAATTTTCCTAATTTTCGGTGATAAGAGGCTATCATCCTTTGAAAAAATTTAGACAAAAAGTCCGTTTCCCAAAAGGAAGAGGGGGAATTTAAAACGTTTCATTGGGGGTTTGGGGCTCCTTCGGTTTTTAAAAAATTGAGGTGGTTTCCCCGGGGGGGGAATTTTTTGTTGCAAAAGGGGTTTGGGTCAAAACCCTTCGGGTTTTTATTTACGAATGGGTCGCGTGCAGGGTTTTTTTGGGGGGGTTTATATTTTTGCCCGCTATTAAATTTTCTTCCCCCCCTTTCTTTTTTAAATCCCCTTCATTTAAATTTTAATACAACACATCAAATCTCATATTCATTAAGAAAAATTCTCCAAATACAAATCAACCCCCTACAAAACAAACAACAAAAACCCAACAACAACAAAAACAACAAAAAACAACATACAAAACAAACAAAACAAAAAAAAACAAACAACAAAACAAAACCACACCCCACCACACACACAAACACACACCCACACCCCCCAAAAAAAAAAAAAAAAACACAAAACAACAACAAAACAGCAAAAACCCCCCAAAACAAACCCCAAAAACACCACCCCAAAAAAACCACACCCACACACCCCCACACACAACAACACACAACAACAAAAAAAAACACACACACAAAACCCCACACACACCCACACACACACACACACACACACAAACACACCACACACAAAAACAAACACACCACAGTATATATATATTTTAAAATTAAAAATTATTATTATTAATATAAATATATATGTATTATATATAATATTTTTTTTTGGTGTTGTGTGTGTTGTGTGTGTTGGTGGTTTGTGTGTTTTGTGTGTGGTTTGTGTGGGTGGTTGAGGTTGTTGTGAATGATGTATGTAGGGATTTTGAGTATGAGGATGTAAAAAACACACACATTGCAGCAGCACGCCCCGAAAACGTGAAGTCACCATATTTGGGTCACATCATGTCCCCCCCTTGTCCTCGTCTTTTGGGGGGGCCCCCCTATCCCTCGCGTTTCCACAGCCCCAAGTGTTTTTAAACCCGCGACCCGGGAAACCCAAAAATCAGCACTTTCGATCCCCCCAGCCCCCTGGGAGCTTAGTGGTTTCCCCCTTGACCCCAATAAATAAAAAAACCCACCTTACCATGGGAATCCCCCCCATAAAACCCCCCAAAAGAGATGCAGAACCACCCCAAATGGTAATGCATCCCCCCCTTACTAAAAATTTTACATATTATATATAAAATATTTATAATATTATATATAAATATATAATATATAAAAATTATATATATATATATATATATATAAAAACACTTTTTTATTAATATAATATTATAAATTTATATATATATAATATATATATTTAAAATTTATAATTTAATATATATTTTTAAATTTTATAAAATATAAAAATTTTATTATTTATAAATATTTTTCTTAATAATTATATATATTTTAAAAAATTTTATTATATATTATATATATAATATATATATATATTATTGTACATATTATAAAAATTATATAATATATATTAAATATATATATTATTTTTAATATGTATTTTTTATATATATCTAATAGTATAAATATATTATTATTAATTTTATATATATTATATATATATATTAATTTATATAATATATAATATATAATAATATGCCACCTGTTTAAATTATTTTTTTGTTGTGTGTGACCGTCGTGAAAATAATGAAAAAAATTGGAAATAAAAGCTCAAAAAAAAGTACCAAGACTTCTGAAAATCCCAGCGAGCTAGGTGGGCAGTGCATGCGCGAGAATGAGGTCATCACCCGAAAAAGAGATAAAAGGAATGAGTCGGGGGGGGAAAAGGGGCTTAATTTTTTTACCGGTTTTATTTTTTTCCAAAATCATCACCTTTCGGTGTCAAAAATTTCTTTGCTCTTTAAAAGCGTGCGCTGTTCGCCCCCGCCGTCAGCCGAATCCGAAAAAAAATGAGAATAAAAAATAAAAAGAGAAAGAATCTCTGGAAAAAAAAGGCTAGTCTTATTTATCCCTTCTTTCTCAGTATAACGAAGGATTAAAATCCTGCTTCGGCTTCGGTTCTTCTTGAGCCCTTTCTCTTTGCAAAACCAGAAATAATTTCAAAGCAACTATAAAATTAGGATTGGCTGGGAGTTTTTTTTATGTACTATGTATGTGTAGTTATGAAAAAAATTGTTTTATAAAATATAAAATAAAAATATATAATATATATATATTATATATAATATAATATATATTTTTAATATATATATATATATAATATATTATTATAATTATTTTTGTTTTGTGTGTGTGGTGTGTGTGTGTTTGGTGTGTGTGGTGTGTCTGTGTCTTGTGTGTGTTTTTTCCCACACCCCCACCCCCAAACCCAACCCCCCCAAACCCAACAAAAAAAAAAAAAAATTGAAACCCACAAATTCTTATCTTTAAAACAATTTTACATATTTTTTAAAAGCAAACATTTTTGGGCACAACGTTTTTCCCAAAAAGTTTACAATGCCATACCATGTCGTTGTTAACTAAAATTTTCATCTTTTCTTACCAACTTGACTTTTGAATGTTGTGCCGTAAGTTGTATTTCCGAACATCCATTTTCGCCCCGGGTTCCCCAATGCAAAAACACTGTTTTATCCCCCCCTTTGCATTTTAAATAGGGCCAGGCGACTCCGCGAGACCCAAGGGAGAAACCCCCTCGCTCCTAGGGCAGCCGCACTTCTCTTATTTAGTAGAAAAATCTCGGTGTCTCCCTTTTAAATCGCCCCTACTATATTTTGTGGGCCCTCACACGGGCTCCAAAACCCCCCAAAACACCCAAACACAACACACAACACAAACACACACACACAACCCCACACAAAACCCAACACACACACACCACAACACACACACACCCCCAACACACACACCACAAAAAACACCCCAACACAAGGTTTCCCTCTTTGGGTATGGTTTTTTTCCCCCGAAGGAAGCAATGTTGGGAAAAAACACGGCGTGAGGAAGCCAGAACAAAGGGTCACAAAACAACGAACTGCCCTTTTGGACTCCGATCCTTTTTTTTTCGGGGGATCCCGAAACCTTTCATTTAAGTGCCCTAAAGCGGGCTTTTTTTATGGGAGTTAAAATATATAATTTTATATTATATATAAAATATATATAAAAATTATATTTTTAAAATAAATTTTAAAATTTTATTTTTATTATAAATTTTAAAATAATTATTTTTTGTGTGGTGTGTGTGGTGTGGTGTGGTGTGGTGGTGTGTGTGTGGTGTGTGTGTTGGGGTGGTGTGTGTTTGTGGGGTGTTGGTGTGTTGTGTGTGTTTTGGTGTGTGTGTGGGGTTGTGGGGTTGTGGTGGGTGGGGTGTGGGGGGGGTTACAGATTATTGTAATATTGTGGGTTTTTATGTAATGTAATGTATAGTTTTGTATATGTATATTATTTTTAAAATATAAAATATATATATTATTAAATATATTTTTTATTTTAAATTATATATATATAATATAATACAACATTAATTTCATATTATTCCCCCACACAAACCAACATTTTGCGTGGTGAATCTCACCTCACTCAAGGGGTAACACGAAGGGGGCGATGGCCGCATCCACCTTTTTTTTCCCGCCCCGGGGACCTCATCTGAGTCTAAAGGGAGGCCCCCCGGCCCTCTCTAATGCCTCGCGACAGGTTCGGATACCCCAAACTTGACCTTTAGGTCTTTCCAGGGGGTCCTCCCCCCCAAGGATTTTTCACAAAAAAGGGAAAACCTAATGGGAGGGACCCTTGGCGACCCGGTTATGCAAATAACGGTCCCCTGCCAGCTACGGTGTGCTATTATTTGGCCATGGTCCCTTTCCCAAATTACCCATATCGACAAAGAGACTTTTTAAAAAGGCATAAGACGGGCGCAAAGCAAGATGGTCCAGGTTTGCTTCCAAAGCAAAACAGGCGTTTATCATGAAGAACGTAGCTTGTTTTCTGCTAGGTACCGACTCTCAAATGCTCTAATGATCGAGTTTATGGCTCCCGTTGCCAGAAAAAAATTCCACTGGGCTTTTTGGCGACGCCAGAGATATGGACTATGTACCAAGGTATCAAAACTTCTGTACTTCAAAAGTCCTCATTAAAAAATGGATCAAATGAACAGGGTTTCCCCCAAAAAGGGCCCCAAAAAGCCTGAATCTTGGTCTTGGTTTAGGAGACCTCTAGGCCAAGGGGTTTTACCTCTTCTAAAAGTATCAAGAGCGCCACCATGACCAGGGACTCGATAGGATAGCAACATCTTGGTAAATCAAGGTCTAGACCTTTATTTCCCCGGGTTTTCCACCTGACTTTGGGGGAGTAACCCTGCCCCTTTCCCGTCCAGCGGTGTTTAAAGTGTTGGTGCAAGGAACAGCTTCCCCATCCCCCAAATTAAAAGAGAAAAGTTTGACAGGCCAAACCCACACTTTTTCAGCACTTTAAAAACCCCTTATAGGCTTGCTATTGGCCCCTAATCTGTATCGGGAAACCCGAGCTCAGAAATTCCATAGCAGGTTTTAAAAGCCTTTTTGGGTTAATTAGATCAAACAACTAACCGAACTTTCAACGGGGTTTTCCCAGTACCGAAAACGCTAGTATACGGGATTGTGGACTGTAAAGGGGAAACCAGATTTTCCCCGTCCTGGGCCTTGAGGAGTGAGATCTTTTCAGAAAAATCTGGGGAAAGAATTTGCCGGGATGCGAGGGGAGTTAATACCACGTAGTGCTACAGTCCCAACATCCCTTTCCCCTTTTCCCGAGGGGATGAACCCGCCCCCAACAGGTCAGGGGGAATGGACGGATGCCGGGGTGGCAGTCAAAAAGTAGCAAAAACCCGGGCCCTGGTTTACCCCCCCCTTTAGCAGTTTAGCAGGGTATCACAATGCCTGGCTTTCCCCCTTTAGCCTGAAAACGCCTCCTAACCTCCCTTTGGTAGGAGATTCCCCGTGATGGTTTGGGTCTGGCACAGGTAGGATACCCATGCATCCAAAATAAATGTTTAAGGGTTTCCGGTACAACTGCTCAAATACTAGCCTTTTTTTGAACCCCAAATGATTGGTGATCGTCCCCCCCACTTGAGTGGACTGCAGTCATCTGCGAGAAGGTTACAGTTCAGCTCTCAACCGGGGTTCCCCCAATCTGGGCGAAGTTGGCTGGGGATGGCTTGGTAGCAGCACGCCCCGCAACCTGAATTCGATAGTTTTTCCCCGGTTGGGGCAATCGGTCCACAGCCATGTCCGGCTCATTGAAAACGGGTCCCCTTTCCTGGGCCCCACAAAACCCGTTTACTAACCAAAGCCCGAAACGAATCACCCAACGAAAACCTGTCAAATTGATCACTTTAAGTACCAAATTTGGTTTTAAAATCAAGTTCATTGGGGTCCTGGAAACACCCCGGGGTCAACGCGCCCCCGTCCCCCCGTTAAACCTCTTCTAAAAAGCAGAAATATCTCTTCCCAAGAAATTGCATTTCCTAGCAATTTTTTGCTATAACGGGACAAGGGGCCCAATTTTCCCCCCGACCCCCGATCTCTCCTCAAGGGGAAGTTAGGGGGGGAAATCTGGCAATTTTTGTCTTTTCCCCCTAAACCCCCCCTTTTTTTTTGGGCCATCGGGCAAAAAATAATCCCAAGAAAATATCGTCCGGTTGTTTCCCACCTCTTGCCTTTGTGGATTTCAAAAGGGAGGCCCCACAATCCCCAAAACCTCCGTGGCCTGGGAAGAAATTGCATGGGGGGGGCCCCAAAATCAATCGGGGAAAATTTTTGAAAAAGGGACCTCAAAATTCCAACCCCCCTCACTTTTTCTTTCCCCCCAAATCATTTTCCCCCCTTTTATCACCCCGCTGATCACCTGCATCCCATCCTCCCCTTTTTTTTCCTGAGACCCTATCAACCCCCAAAACCCCCGATTAAGGGAAAGATTAATGTCAAAGGAGCCCGTCCCCCACCACCGTAATTCCCTCGCCCCCGGGACTCTTCGAGGCCGAGATCAATTCCCGGGACTACCCCACCCCGATGGGTAGGCCCTTGAGGGCTCCAACGGGAGAGAAACCCTTTTCTGGCCCCACCACCGCAAAAATGCAAAATTTGGATTTCACCTGGCTTCCATAGACCTGGGGGAAACTCCCCTTGTTTGTTTTGCGAAACTAACGAAAAAAATTCCAATGGTCTGGCCGCCCCCCCTGCCCCAAAGGGGAAAAATTTAACCTCAAAGAAAACCCCCTTTTAGATGAACGAGAATTTGCCGACCCTGCTCAGCAAACAAAACAAAAAGGGGGCATTATCCTCAAACTGTAGTTTAAAATGGAAATAGGTTTTTTAGCAAATTTACCCGAGACAAGCATGAAAATGTTTTAAAAACCTGAAGTCCAATGTAAAAAGGGAAGAAACCGGCTCCGGGAACCACTTTAAACCCAAACTGTACCCCACACTAAAAAAAAGCCCGAAAATTTTGCCCAAAAGCTGCCCCACCCGGAAAGAGGCTATAAAAACCTCTCAGGAGAAGGAGAAGGAGAAAAAAAGTAGGCTAGACCTCTAAAGCAGTAGCTCAAAAAGGCTCACAAACTAAGTTCAAACAACCCCCAACGTGGGAAAAACCCCCATCAATCAGGCCCAAAGAAATCAGGGAACAAAGTGAAAAAAAAATTCTCAAAAAAAAAACCCACGGGCATTTAGCCCACTAACAACCTGTCAAAGAAATTAGGTAATTTGTGCAGCCCACCCCAAAACTCTCACCCCCCAAAGAGGTTTAGGGAGCATGCCCGGGGGCCGAAAAAAGGAAAAACCTCGACCTGACCTAGGGAAAATGACTCCCGGGGGATCCCCTTTGGGGTTCACCTCCCCCCCTTTTTTCCCCCCCGAAAAAGGCTTCACACACCAACCTTAGGACCAGCTAGAACAGACTCTCCTACCCCCCCTACAAACCCCGCAAACCCGCTCCCGACACAGTCGGCCCCCCAAAACAGCAAATGCCCTCAAAAGGGCCTCATCCTCTAAAAAAAATGCCCAACCAGCACCCACAAACCCCCAAAGAACCCCACCCCCCAGTGCAAACCCCCGTCTCAGTTGACCCTTTTATCCCAGGGCCATGATACCCTTTTTTTGGGGGATGATGGTTTGGAGAGGCTAATGGACGGGACGGGTTTAAAGACCCAAATTCTTGGTATCGATCTTTTCTAAAAAACCTGAAAAAAAAAGATCTTAACGACGGAAATGGCCCAAAAAATCGAAAAAGGGCGAATCGGGGGTTTCCTAAGGAACAAATAAACTGGTCCATATTTGGGCTTTCCAAACACTTATCAGGGAAAACCCCTCCCGGGTAACCAAAAGGATGATTTAAAGAACCCCCCTGAGTCACCAAAATACATAACGGGCACCTTCCCCAAACCCCGAATCCCAGACGCAAACTAAAATAAAGGAAGAAAAACCCCCAAATACAAAAAAATAATTTATGAAAGTGAGGGAAAATTTCGAATTTCCCGGATTCCTTTCCCGAAAAGGAAAGGGAAAAAGGAGGGGGGGTAAAAAAAAGGAAAAGGGGTAACAGAAAAAGCGGGGGGGGTCCTCTTTCTTGGGGTTGGGGCTTGCCGGGTGGGGTTTTCGGAGAAGGGGAGAAAAAAAGAAGGGGATATCCAGGAAAAACCCCGCTGTTCAAGGAAATTAGGCACAGTTATAAGGGTTTTTAAATCTGCGGGTGGCATCGGGGAAAGGGAAAAACAAGGCGCCTCACCCCCGATGGAAAAGGCCCCCTGTGGAAAAAAGGGGAGTTTATGGGACAGAAGCTTGGAAACGGGGCCGTTTTGCCCAAATTACTGCTTATCCAGGGGCACAAAGGAAAAAAAGGGCCCCCTTAGGAGGAAAGGGGGGCGGTAGGCCGTTTTTCAAGATGTTCACGGGAAAGACAAGGCAGGGGAAGGTGGGGGGGCCAAAATTCCTAGGGGGACGAGGGGGGGGTGGGGGTCTCTTGGAATCTTTTAAATAATAAATTAAAAAAAAAAAATACCAAAAAAAGGGACAAAAACATTTTCCTTTTATCTGGGGGAAAAAAAAACAAAACACAGGGGGCCCCTTTCCCAAATTATAAAAATTTTACAAAAAAAAACCCAAGGAAAAACACAAATCTATTTTTTCCCTTTTTCAAAATCCCTTTCCCCTTAAGGTGGAAAGGGGGGAAGGGAATTCAGTGCCAGGCTGGAAACGGCGGTCATGAGCCGGAACAAAAATTTTTAATACTCACCCTCACCCAAAATAAGGGGGGAAAACCAGCTGAAAAATTAGAGGGTTTTAGGGGGCGGAGAGGGGGAGACCCATGGAAAGGGGCCTAGGTAGGCGCCTTAAAGGAAAAGGTTTGCTCCACCCGGAGAACATGGAGGGAAGAATGGGGGCGAGGGGACGAGGATTCCGGGGGGGGTCCTTGGAGGGGGAAACACAAGCGGGGGCCGGGAACAGGAGTCAAACCAACCCCTAAAGGGCCGGTGATAAAGAAGGGGAATAACTAGAGTGGCGCGGTGAGCAGGAGAGAAGGGTGCCAAAAAAGGAGTGGGCCTTGCCAGCCACCCGCAAAGGGTGGTCAAAAATCCCGGGGGAAAGAGGGGCGCAGGGGCCGGCCAGGGGGGTTTAGGAAGAAGAAAAGGGGGCGGGGGGATACCCAAACCAGAACGCCCCGTAAAAAAGGTTACTTTTCAGGCGAGGGGAAGGAGAGCAATGGCACCCCGGTCGGGGGGAAAGTAAGGGTTTTCCAAAAAGTCCGGGTTCGAGTGAGGGGAGGGGGGGACCACACCGTTGCCCTTGCAGAAGGCCAAAAATGGTGACGGGGCCTTTCCGCGCAGATTGGGGCCCCACGGAACGCCGGGAATGAAAGGGGTTGGATGGGGAGTTGGGCCGGGGGAAAGCCAGAAGGAGGGAACCGGCAAAGGTTTTTGGGAGAGGTGCGGGCAATGGAGGAAAATGTCGAGGAGGTTTTGGGGTAGGAGGGAGCTGGTGGGGTTAAAGACGGGGGGTAGGTTTGTAAAAAGCTCGGGGAGGGGGGGGAGGGGCCCAAGGCCCGGGCGGCCTCCAGGAAGCGAACTTTCCGGGGGCTAAGGGCTTTGAAAACGGTTTTAAAATTCCCCAAAAGGCTTTGGGGGAAAAATTTTCCCCCTCGGGGCTTTTTTCCCCCTTGGGAATGGGACGGGGGGGAAAAAGAAATTAAAAACCCAAAAAAAAAAATTTTTTAAAATTTTCCCTTTAAAATAAAAGTTTTTTTGGGGTTTTTTTTTTGGGGAAGCAGGGGGATTTTCAAATTCAAAAAAAAAACCACTTCCCCCCTTTCCCCTTGATGGGGCCCAAAAACTTTCACTCCCAAGAAAATGCCCAACCCTTTTTCCGGGCTCAATTCACAGATTCCCCATTTTCACATCCGGAAAAAACCCGGGGAAAAAAAATATTCTAAAAAAACTTAAAACTTTTTGGTTTGATGGTAAAAAAAAGGATTTTTTTTACTAAGGGGTTTTAATTTTAAAAAACCCAAAAAAACAAAACATTGTTTTCCAAAAAATTTAAAAACATCAGGAAGGGGCTCCCAAAAACGGAAATACCTGTCAAAAGTTGCCCTTGTCAGAAGCAAAATGGTGACGTCCTCCTGCGCGGGTTTGAAGGGCTCACGCAACGCCTAATGAAGGGTTAGGATGAGGAGAGATTCGGGCCGGATGAAGCACACAAAGGAGAGAGACTCAGGCAAAGATTCGGGAGAGAGATGAAACGGTCAATGGAGGAAATAAGTCGATGGGGGTAAGGGGGTTTGGGGATGTAGCTGGTGGGGTCAAAGACGGGAGATAGGTTTGTGACGCGTCGGTTTGGGGAGGCGAGACCAAGGCCAGCGGGCGGTCCTCCAGGAAGTCTGAACTGCTCGTGACGTAAAGCGCTCGCTCACGAAGGTATAAATTCGGGGGCGCTGTTACCAACGGCTCGCCCACTTTGCCCGCTTCGGCCCGACATGTACAGTAGTCTGAAAACTAATGTAATTGTAAAAGGTAAAATAGAAATATAATCATACATCATACAAAAAATTTCTTTCAATGATTTTGCCACTGTGTTTAAATAACACTGTTATTTATTTAAGGTTATTACATAGTAAATTTAGGGTATACACGAGTATATCTTCCAATGTATCAGAAAAAATTTAAAAATATTCACATAATCTTTATCCCTCTTGTTAGGTGGTCTGAAAGGCTGTATCACATGACATTCCGAATATGTGCTCAAGCGTTCGCTTGTTTTCTTTCGTTACTCAGTCTACATCTAATTCATCTGCACTTCTTGCACCGTGCAGTTGCCAGTACATTCTGTACCAAAACGTATTCTGGCAATAACCACGTCACACTGTCTGGTTTGACTTCGGTGCCACCCATAGGAAGGCTTGCCATCTCTATCGATAAGTGCCTTATGATCAGCTTTCAGTCCTTGACTGTAATCAGATCTACTAGTTCTTCCTTATGAGAACTTTTAAATATATGTGCAACCTTAGCGAGAGGCATCCCAAAATCTGTTTAAAATACCTTGCTGCGGGCTTCTTCGCAAATTTGGTCGTGCTTGCGTATGCCAAAACGAGATGGTATCCATACAAATTGAATGTTAAATCACGCTCTGTTGCATAAGTTACGTTACGCTTAATGCAACTCACAATGTCCTCATTGCCACTTGCTTTGAAAGAATTTAGCGTCCGAAGAGCACTTTGAGAGCCACAAAAACTACTCCAGAGCCCCGAGACATTGGGAAAAATTTCCCTTGCGAGGAATATACCTTCCAACTCCCTTTGTGTAGTGCTGGCCCAGTTTTGTATCTCATATTAACTTTATGTTGTAGTAAGCCATTAAAAATCGGGGCATGATACAACATGCTGTAGAGTTGAAGAATGTGAGGAATATTTTTTTAGGTGGTTCAGGGATAAATTCGACTAATGGGATGGTCCGGCGCAACGTCTAAAAGAAAAGTCGATTTTTTTCGACTCTTTGGGAGTGCCCCCCAGGGGATACCCGTTTAAATTATATATGAGACAAATCACAATTTTTACTCTATAACATGTTAAAAGAAAACAACTATATATCTACAACCGTTTTTTATGATCAAATGAGTGGAGCAAGATAGGTTTTTCTTGGACGGTCCCCATAATCTATCTTCCATATATAATTTATATATTATATATATAAATATATATATAATATTTTATATATATTATATATATATATATATATATATAACATATGTATGTATATATATATATATTTATAAAAAATATATTTTATATAATTATATATATGGGATATATATATATATATAATATATATATATATATATATATATATTATATATGTGTGTGTGTGTGTGTGTGTGTGTGTTTTGTGTGTGGTGTGTGTGTGTTGTGTGTGTGGGTGTGTGTGCGTGCGTGTGTGTGTGTGTGTGTGTGTTTTGTGTGTATGTATATTACAGATACAATATAATGTATTATAAATAAATTTATGATATATATATATATATATATAAATATATTTAATAATATATATATATATATATATATATATATTGGGGTGAAACACACACATATATGGTTTTTGTATATATATAAAGAAATTATATATATATATTATATATATAATATATTATATATAATAAAATATATATATATATTTTATAAAATTATGTGAGTGTGGGGTTTGTGTGGGGTGTGTGTTATATATATATTTTATATATATATATAATATATATATAATATATATAATATAATATATAATATATTTATTTTATATGTATGATGTATGTATGTATGTATGTGAGGCCGTGGTGGCCGAACGGTTAGAGCATCGGACTCAAGATTGTCACGGCGGCAATCTGAGTTCGAGGGTTCGAGTCACCGGCTGGCGCGTTGCCCCCTTGGGAAAGGAACTTCAACTCGATTGCCCTCCTAGAAAACGACATATCGCCTTGCGAAGTCACGCAAAGTGTCGTAGGGAAAGTCACCGCCGTGGGGACCCAAACCGCGGTTGATTAGGAAGGGCATCCGATCAGGCAAGGGGGGCACTGCCATATATAACCTCTCAGTAGTGAATTTAGAGAGGCCTATGTCCTCAGTGGAATGAATGGCTGTTGAAAAAAAAAAAAAAAATGTATGTATGTATGTATGTATGTATGAATGTAGTGTGTGTGTGTGTGTGTGTGTGTGTGTGTGTGTGTGTGTGTGTGTGTTTTGTGGTGTGTAGGGGTGTGTGTAAAATTGCTCCCCCTCTTCTATCATCTTTCTCTCCTTCCCTCATTCTCTTTCCCATTCCCCTCACCCTCCGTTACTTCGCGCCTGCACTTTCCGAGGCCTTCGTATGGTGTCATAACTAAAACACTTCCCACTTTTCATTGGATTTTGATCCCGTTGTGAAATGCCCAAATGATTTTTTGACAGAAAGTATTGTTTATTTATTCTCCTGACATTTGAAATATTTCAGACTCCATTAATTCAACAAGCAGAATCCATCACGCGCTGTTAATGTTTTTTAGTAAATCAGCCAAAACCCGTTTTGTTTGACAGAGCAAGGAGGACGAAAGTGAAATCGCACTCTATAATGAAACCCCCAAAAA
>NW_023658214.1:0-24847 GCF_015228065.2 Penaeus monodon
TACCTAGGGAAGCAGTAACTAACATCACCCCTAGTGCAAGAAATTTGTCAGTCAAAGTTTGCAGCCAAGGAAAAAGGAAAAATTGCTGAACTCAAACAAGGTTAAAGAATTAAATATTAAAGTTTATCATTGACTAAATTGGTCGATCAAATGACTGCATCAACCCAGCATAAAAACCCTAAGGAGGCTGATACCAATTCCACATCCGGGGATCGAGATTCGGCCTCGCGGGAGAGAAGCAGATCGCAATCTGTCAGTCGTTCCCTCGCCAGGAGGTGCAGGACATGGAGGCTTCTGTCTCCAAACCATCCCGAGAGAGGTCCCCGGAAGCGGGGGAGAGGAGGCGTCCCCCTTTCCCCAAAAAAAAAGAAGAAAAAACGGTGGACAAGTCACTTCCAAACCCCATAAAACGAAATCTCCCGCGACCATTATACAATGGAACTGTCGAAGTCTTAGATCTAAATAAATGACCTTAAATTATTAGCCTCGTCCTATGCTCCCGATATTATAGTTCTCCAAAAAACGCACTTAACACACCTCGTCTCTGACGAGGTCGTTTCGCGAGGAACTACCATTTATGTCGGAAGGATCGTGAGGGTAGGGTGGAGGCGGAGTCCCAGTACACCACCAAAGCCTCCCTTTTTACAGAAGGACTATTGATTCTACTTTGGAGTTTGCGCATGCAAAGTAAAATTAATGGCACGAAATCTGGCTATATTTTTATTTTATTGTCCACCTGATCAGTGATAGCCTATGATGAGCTCTTTGCTCTTCAGGAACGTCTGCCCAAAATAAAGTAATTTTAGCTGATTTTAATGCCATCATACGTTAGGGGGTTCCTGCGGGTGGATGGTAGAGGTGAGCAAGTAATTAAGTTGTTAAATGAGTCGATTTAATCCTTCTGAAGATGGTAGTCCGACGCGGGTGGGCGATAATACCGGTAATTGAGCTTTATTGACTTATCACTGGTCTCTTCATCAATAGCAGCCAAGTGCCGTGGCACACCATGGGCGACTCTTGGGAAGCGATCATCTTCCTATTTGATTAAATATTCATACAACACAGTGAGAACGCCTTCAGCGCCTAAATTTTAAACGTAAAAAAAAAGCAGATTTGGGTCGCCTTCCCCAAGGGAAAGGGGCAAGCTCGAACTTTTTGGAAAAACCTTTGTTTGAAAAAAGTAAAAAAATTCAAAATTCGATTATGAAGCAGCTTTGCTATCCTTTCCAAAAAACTTCGACAGAAGGTTTAAGCATAAGTTCCAATTGGACACAGATAGCCCGGGGGCCCTATGCCAAACGAAATTTAAGGGCCCCTACGGGTTTTTTAAAAAAATAACACACAAATGAGAATTTTTTGCAATTAAAAACTAGCAAGAGTTTGGGTCGTAGAGTAATAAAAAGAAAAAAGAGACTGCTGGCGGAGCTTTGTCTCTACAAAACAGAAATACAAAAATATCAGGGGTTTGGGCCCCTATCAATAAAATAAATTAAAAAAAAATCATATTTTAAAATTTAAACAAAAATCTTTCCCACGAGGGTAAAAATTTCCCCGATTAAACCTAGAACTTGTTTAATGCACTCGCCAGGCAGTTTTCATACGAGCCTCAGCTAATTCCCATCCCCCCTTTCCGCCCATCAAGGAAGGGGGCTGAGCTGAAACCCAATTACTTTGCCACAGGGGGGTTTTGATTACAAAAAAAAATTTTTACAATGGAGAGCTTTTTCCGAGCCCAAAAAAACCCTTTGTAGAGGGGAGTGTAAAAACTTTTTTTAGCTCGGGGGACACATAGGGGAAAATCTATTCCTAAGTGGGCCGGGAAACCGGAAAAAATCAGGGCATAACTTAAGAAAATAAAACAACTTCAGAGTTTTTCCTTTTTTTTTCCCTTTGGTACTTTTCTGAACACAAAAAAATAATGCTTTTCCCCCAAAAACACTTCAATTATTTTAAAAATTCGGGGAAAAAAAAATGGTGCAATTTTAAAAAATTTTCCTCATTGATTGGAATTTAAACATTAAATCACCACACCATAAAAAACTGAGGAAAAACTATTCAGGGGGGTTGAGTTACTCCCTCCCTTTGTAGGCTACACATTTTTTGATAAAATTTAAAAAAAGTGTGCAATACATGAAAAATTTAAAACAAACCAAATTTATGAACTGAAGTGCTGACTTTTTTACATTTTTTCACGGAACTTTATCAGGGTGCAAAAGTCTCCCCTTTAAAGCATTTTAAAGGGGATTACCCACGGGTTAATTTTACCCCTGAAACCTGGCATTTTTTTAGTTTTTTCAAATTGCATCAATATTGGGGTTAACACCCTGAGTGGCAGCCAGTTTCAAATGTCTTAAAACCGCTTGTGCGTGACCCTTGAGCGCAGCTTTGTTTTTTTTGATGTTCTTACAGAGAATATTTGCTCACAAAGATTTGTGTTCCAAACTGCAAAAAATTTTCAGCAAGGGCTGTCAATTTGGGGAAAACCCGGAAAGGGTTTTTGGGGAAAAACCCGTACCCAAAGCCACCTGGGCCAATTTCCCCTTCAAATCTGAGTAAAAACTGCCGTCTATTTTTTCTATTTTGGAATTTGAGGGGCAGATCAAGGCTTTACACGCTAAAGGGGCGACCCCCCCAAAAAAAATTGCGGCATTTTGGGTCGCGCACCCCCACTTTCAGCCCAAGGAAAGTGGCAGCACCCACCACCCGCAAGTTGTGTCCCCCCACAAGGGAAACTTCCCAATTTGAACGCACATATGCTGTCATGGGTAGGGGGGCGTGGAAACTTTGCTGCCCCCTTGCAGAATTTTTTTAAAGTTTTTCAGGTGTTCTGTAACATCCCCCAAAAAATGAAAGGGCCCTGCACCATTCTGTTGATTTAAAATTCTAATACGGGTTTTTTCCCTTTTTTTCCCATAAACTTTTTGTTTTCCCCCTCTTAAATAAAAGAAGCGCCTCACACAGCCCCTTGATTTTAACCCTTTCTTCCCCGGGTGGGGTAGGCCCGGCCATGGGTTGTGTTCTCTCTGAGAAGGCTGAAAAACTGACATGTTTTCGGCCTCTGGATGGGATAAAAATTTTACGGTTGGGACGACCCCCTCCAGGGACATTTTTCATCTTCAATAACTTGAAACCCCAAACCCTCCTGAGCAAAATCCCAATAAAAAAGCCCAAAAAACCCGGGTCCCCATTTGTAGCCTGAAACCTTCACTCGAATTTTGCCCCAAAACACCGTTTTTCTCCTTTTTAATAAAGGGTTGCACATCTGAAAGCCAGGCGGGACATCTGAGCCCAGCCCCACTTCCAACCCTGTCCAGCTTTTTCCCAGAGCGATAAAAATATCAGCTGGGGGTTTGGGGGTGTCCGTCATTGGCACCAACCCACGAACTCCTCGGGGGCGGTCAAAGTGTCATCAACCCCGCGGATGAATATCGCCGGGTTACGCAACATCTGAAGGCCCGTGTTTCAGGGGACTGCAACTAAAAAAACGAAATAAAGATTTTACTTTGCGCTTAAAATTGGCTGCCCAAATCCTCCGCAAGATCAAAACCCCTGTCTGAAAAACCGGTTTTTATTGTCGGGTTTTGATATTTGAAAAAAATCCTAAAGCTTTTCGGCCCAGTCTCGCACCCCTTCAGCATGCATGTCTTTCACAAATTCACCCTCACTATAGGGTTTTGAAGCCATTTGCAATTTCTTTAGCAAAAAGGTAGCGGGCCCTTTCACTACAGCATAAATTTTTTTCTCGCTATGAAAAAAAACAGACTGCGGGCTTCTTCAGAGCCGTAAAAAAGTTCTTTAAACCTTTCTCTAGTCTCTGTTTGCCCTTGCAAGTTTTTTTTTTTTTTTTCGGCGGGAAGAGCCTCATTGGGGCGTCAAAGGGTTATATTTTTTCAGCACTGAAACCTGCTGTGAACAAAACCAAAAACACACGGGTTTCCCATTCACTTTTGTAAAATTAAATGGATAAATGACCATTTTTTTTTGGGAAAACTGCACTCGGTGTCCACTTTTCCCCTTTTTTGACAGAGACATTTGGGGGCAATGAGGGTCCCAAAAGCGTGAAATTTTAAAAGTAGAAGATTAGGGCAGCTACCCCCCAGGCCCCCTGTCAGTAAAAACAAGGGATAAACAAGTTTTTTACTTTTTTGGGGTTGTTTTTTAACAAAGATGGCGACATTGTCTAAATCCCCCAAAAGGGCCCAATTTAGGGAGTTTTGGGCCTGTAAAGGGCCCCGTTTCCCCTTTTTCCTTGATTTACAAAATTTTCACGTTATCTTTTTTTTGCTGTTGCGAATGTTTAAACTTTAAAAAAAATTTATTTTGTTTTAAAAAAAATTTAAAATCATAAATTTTTCATAGCATTTGAAAAAATACTTTTTTTCCCCCGCCACTTTAAAAAGGGGGAAATTAGGTACGGCAAAAAAGGGTCTACTAAGTGGCTCCTTTGGGGAAAAACACTAGCAACCCAATCTATGTGTAAAATTTTAAACAAAAAAACATAAAAAATGAGCATAGCTTTTCCCCATTTTTTTCTTTTTTCCCAGGGGGAAAAGGGGTTTTTTAACATAATTGCTATTCCCGCCTCCAGTGGACACATTCAAAACAGCGGGGTTTTTTTCATTAAAAATTTTGAATCATTGGGGGCCGGGTTTTAAACCCCGTTCGGGGGCCTGTTTGGGGCCCGGGGCTGTAATTTTGGGGCACCCCTGCTGTAGAAAACCTCCCGGGCCCTGTTTAAGATTCGATAAATAAATGAAGCATCTTAACATATGACATGTTTAAATTTTTGCTAAAAAGGGGTTACAATGAAATCTGGAAAAAAAACCCCCTTTTCCAAACTCTGGCACTTCCCCCACATCATTCCCATATTGAAAGGGGGGGGTAACCCCAGATTTTGCCATTCCTCCCGCCCAATTGCTTTTGAAAATTCCCAATCCAAGGCCCAGGAACAATTTTAACGGGGGGGCTAGGGCATTTTTTAAATTCCAAAATTTTGTATTGACGAGAAAGTGGGGTTTCCCGGGCAAGGGACCCCAAAAAACTCTCGACCAACTCGAAAACCCTGGAAAATTATAGGGCAAAAATCCCTTTGCCAAAAAGTTTTTTTGATATAGATTTTTAGATATAGAAAAAGCCTACGACATGACATGGCGAAAAGGGCCCTACTAGAAATATTTTTTGTTTTTGGGTTTTACGTGGAAACTTCCCCTTTTTTTATTAAAAATTTTCCCATCTCTGACAGAACTTTTGCTGTCAAAAATTTTTTCCGACAATGCCCATTTTTTTTCGGACTTTTTTGTCCAGGCAAACGGGGCCCCAAGGAAGTGTCTTGTCCAAAACATTTTTTATCCCATGTTTACTGACATCTTACCACCCCTCAGAATCTTAAAAAAACTCATTTGTACGCTGATGACTGTGCTTTAAATGGCACTTTTGCAAAAATGCAAAATTAAAAAGAGAAAAAATTGGGGTAATTTTTCCACATAGGAGGAAGCCGAACATCGGGCTAATCCAGCAACCACCAATACTCATTAAAAATTTTGGCAAAGTGCCCTTGGGGCTACTTTCTGATAGGGGATTTCAGTTAGAAAGACCACTTTGGCCCGTTAAAAAAAATAAATGTCAAAAACCCACTAAATTTATTAAAGTGCTTTTTCTGGTAATAAATGGAGAGTGTTTAACAGTTTTTGCTAATGAATATAAAGCCCGGTTTGGGTCTAAAGTAGTTTAGGGTCAATGGGTTATGGCTCGACATCGAGAACAAATTTAAAAGGGTTTTGGGATGCTGTGCAGAAGCTTGTTTGCGGTGTGTTTTGGAGCCCCTAAATTTGCCTCGGATCAAAGCGTCTTGAGGGGAGCCCAAGAGTATTTCCCCCTCCGACTCACTGGGGGGCCATTTGGCAGGGGCCCTTTATCCCAAAAAAGTGGTTTCAGACCCGAGCCCCCCTAATGGCAATAGTGGCATTAGGCCACGAGATTCCACGCCTCGCGAGAAAGTCGGTAAAAGATCTCTCTCCCACGATAAAATGATTCATCAATATAGCGCCATGGGAAAACCCCCAACTTTTTAACATGGAAGCGGGGCTTCCATCAAAAAAAGGCTTGGGCCGGAGGGGGAGGTACCCAGGGGTTTTTCAGAGAGATCCTTGTTAAACATCCCTTTTTTTCATATATATATATATACGGGGAGGGCTCCAAGACAGATATGTTGTGGGTGCGGGTGTATGGTCGACTGAATGTGCCCCCTAAAGTTCAGACTGCCAAATCATACATCGATTTTTCCCTTGCTAAACTTTTTGCCATTGAAAAATCTATTGATTTTGAACTATCGACGCCCACGATAGAATAGTTACTTTTTCGTTTCTTTAAAGTTAAATTAAAAAGCCATTAAATCCTTAGAAACCATAAAAATGAACTGTGGGTAATATCTTTGTTGCTACATGGTGCCCAAATAAAAATCAAGCAAATATGGGAAACAGGCCACTCGGGTTTACCCAGGGGAAATGAGCAGGCGGGCCCAAATTTCCCGGGTAAATTGGTGATCTGGCCCCTTAGCATATTCCATACGGGAATTCAGTGTTTTGTGTCTTTAAAAAAGAAAAAAACCCCAATTTTTCTGTGGCAAAGTGGGGGGACCACCACAATTACACAAAAAAATCAATCCTGCAAAAAGAGACGTGGGGCGGGCCCACAAAAAAGAAAGAAGGAAGGTGGTTTTTCCCCGCCTTAGGGTCAATGCCAAAGTTTGACACCAACCTCATCCCATAGAAAAAAATTTTTCCCCCAGGGTTTCCCCCCAATGAAAAACCCAAACCCCCTTACCATCAACCATATCCTCCTAAATGCAATAAATACAAAAAACCACAGACACCCCGGAAAAAAAAATCCAAAAAAAAATAAAGCCTTTACTTTATCAAATATAATATCAATGATGAAAGAATCATCAGAAAAAGTAATCATTTTTAAAAGGGGAGACAAAACTTTATGACCCCTTATATAGATTGACAGAAAAATGGGATCCATTGGTTTTAAAAATTTGGGCCCACATCCCGCGGGGTTGATAGCCAAGAAATCCAAAAAAGGAAAAATAATAATATCAATACTTTTGGTTATTTTTATTTAATATTATGATTTTTTTATGTTATTAAAGTCTAGGAAAAATTTAAAAAGGGCAGTAAAAATGAAAATACAAAAACTTTCCAAAAATTAAAAAAAGGGTAAGTGGTGAGATGGGTGGGAATAATGCTGACTTCTTGGGGGACTAAGCACGAAAATACAGAAAGGGAAAATTTTATATTCACACACACACACACACACACACACCCACACACACACACCACACACCCCCCAAAAATAAAATATATATTATATAATATATATATTTTTATATATTTATATTTTATTTATTTTGTATTTTTATACATTTTACCCTAAAAAAGGGGATTATTTGACTTACCCACCTTAAGCAAATCCGTGAAAAAATTGAGTGTGTGTATGCTTTCTGCACATCAAAATCGGCCCCACGGGGAGCACACGCACGGATTTTGTAAAGTTGGGAAAGGGTCAAACCTAGATACGGGGGGGTGAGCCTAAACCAACTACCCCCCTGGGAAGGACCCATTGATCACCACTCCAGTAAAAACCCCCCTAAAACTGCTGATGATGAAAATATGTAAAAAGTATCCCCGCACGGTGATACACGAATATGATAAATTTTTTAATGGTGTGGATAAAAGAGAGAGAGGAGAGAGAGAGAGAGAGAGAGAGAGGAGAGGGAGAGAGAGAGGGAGTAAGAAAATTTAAACTGCACCCAAAGGGTTTCCCCTTTGAAAAAAGGATAGCACCCTATTTAGCCCCCCAAACCGGGGTTTGCGGTAAAAACTGCCCGGCAGCGGGGCCCAGTGGAAAATTCTGGTAAAAACACCTTAGTTCACGGATTACGGGGTTTCACCAAAAATATGTCTGGCGTATTACAGGGAAAACTTTTTTAAAAAACGGCAGAGATAGTTCCCCCTAATTATTTTGGAGACTGCGATTTGAAAAGGGAGCCTGGGGATTCCACTCAACTTTTTTTTTCCCCTTGACAAACCTCTACCCAAATAAATTAAAACAAAAAACGATAATTCATACCACATCCCCCGTCGCTTTGGGTTATAAAGGGGCGTGTTATTTTAGGGGGCAACCGGGGCTGCCCAATTAAACATGCATTTTAAAAGAAAAAAGAAGATAAAAAAAACCAGGCCCAAATTTTTAAAAAACACTTTAAAAAATCGGAACGTGGAACGAAGGGAAAATGAAAAGAGATGGAAAAATTACATACTGTCTGAAAGGGAAAATGGATAGTTTACAACATTCAAATACTGGGAATAGTGAGACCAATTGGAAAAGTAATGGAATTTTAAAAAAACTAAACAAAAAAACACAGTTTTTTTTTTCGGGGAAAGAAGGGGGAAATTATAGTCACGGATTTGTTTATAAATTCTCACAAAAAAAAAATGCAAATGCACAAAGGGGGGTTTACCCCCCCAAAAAATGATCCCTTTTTTAAAAGTCAGAATACAAGAAAAAAATCATAATATTAGTATCATACAATGCTACGCACCAACCAATATTGCAAGTGATGAAGAAAGGGAAAAATTTTTTTTTAACTCTCCCCCAAGATACTTTGAGGGGACACAATCCCAAACAGAGATGTAAAAATAATCATGGGAGACCTAAACCCCAAAGTAGGAAAAAATTTCAAAAAAAATGACCCTGGGGAAAAAATTCCGGCCTTGGAGATAAAAATGAAAGAGGTAAAGATTTTATTGAATTCTGTAGTAAAAATAATTTATTTTATAGCCTACATTTTTTCCAAAAACCCCCCAAGACATTTGTAAAAGGGGTTTTTCCCCAGCCCAAAAGGGAACACGAAACCCCAAATTGATTTACATTGTGCAAACCAAAAAAGGGAAAGATTTTTGCAAAAAAAATTCCAAACAAGACCTGGTCCCTGCAACATGCCCCCAAACTACAAACCAATCGACTTTAAAATAAGACTCAAAAAGATGGAGCGTCCAACACCACCTCAAAAGGGTCGACTACAAAACTCTTGAAACAATTACAAAATTTGGGCAGTGCCCAAAAAAATTTTAAAAATACTAATAAAGGGAAAGATGATAAAACCCCAAAAATGAGTTGGGGGAAAAAGGGAAAAAAGAACTCTTCCCTGAGACTGTTAAAAAACTATCCCCAAAAAAAGAAAAAGAAAAATTTCCCCCCGGATATCTAAAAAAAACACTAAGTGAAATTAAAAACAAAAAGATGCCTAAAAAAAAAAGGTATCAATAATCCAGTTAAAAAAGAAATTTTCAAAAAACAAATAAAAAAATTCAAAGTTTATTGCGACAAGAAAAGGGAAAAAAATTTTAAAAATGAAATTGCCAGAGAATTGAAAACCCTGTTCTTCAAAAAGGGCCCAACAAAAGGAACAAAAACCAAAGGGGAGTACGAAACATCCACGAAAATTTAAACCTCCAAGGAAACTATCAAAACTGAAGAGGGAAACTTTTTTTTATGGGATGGAAAAGAATAAAAGATAGAGGAATCAATATTGTTCCAACTTATACAAAAAGAAAAAAAATCTAAAACAACATTAATTTGACTCAATGACAGCGAGGATGAAAACCCCCCCACTCTGGACGGGAAATTTAAAAAAAGGGCCCTAAAAAAAAATAAAGAATAAAAAGAGGGCCCCCCAAAAGATGGGAAAAACGGGAGAACTAATTAAGAATGCTTTGGGGAAAAATGTTGAATAAATTCTTTACAAACTCTGTACAAAAATTTTTTTAATGAAAGAAAAAGGCCAGGGAAAACTGGGGAAAAACATCTTTTCTCCCTACCTAAAAAAGGGGAAACCCCTCCAATGCAAACCCAAAAAATAGGCAATTGCCCTTTAAAAGTCACAGCAAAAAAAAAAATTTGTTTAAAATTATGCGAAAGAATGAAGTTTTAAGTTAAGAGGGAAATTTCCCGACGAACAAGCAAAGGTTTTTCCCCCCTGGAAAAGGTACCCAAAACCCGATTCTAAAATTTTAAAATTTACATAGAGAAAAAAAAGAACATCAAAAAGACCTATACCCGTGTTTTATCGTTATGTGAAAGCTTTTTTATACTGTTGATCACGAAAATCCTTGGAAAAACATGTACGATAAAAAGTTTTCCCAAAAAACCCCCCATCCAATTAAAAAAAACCCCCTTTTTTATTTTCCAACAAAAAGCAGCTGTAAAACCCTTATGGGTAAAAGGGGAAAAAAAAGGTTTTTGAAGTCCCAAAAAGGATACGAAAGGGTTTTCCTTCTGTTTTCGCACCTCTTTTAAATTATTCTGAAACTTATGAGAGGGGGCTTAGAAATTTTGAAGGAACTGTGGATTTTTTGGAGGATACAAAATATCAAATCTGAGGGGGGCCCCCGTGATATAGTTTTTTATTGCCCGCAGTATCATGAACTACAACAAATATAGATAAAAATTAAGGGAAACAAGGGGAAAAGGCTGGCTTTTTCTTAATGCCAAAAAAACTAAATTTATAAGATTCAAAGAAAAAACCGGCAATGAACAAAGATGAACCGTTTCAATCAATGGAATGATTTTGGAAAAAGTGAAAAAAATTTACTTATCTTGGAGCTGTTTTTTAAATAAACATATGTGATTACCCGGGGAAAAAAAGAAAAAATTACCAGCCAAAAAAACGCCACAATTGCTCTCAAAAACTCGGAAAAAACCGAAGCATTAACCCTTAAAAGGACAAAGCTGAGGTTTTTTAAAATCATTAGTTTTTTCCCCTTGCTCTATGGTTCTGATTTTTGGGTTTTGAAGTAGAAAAGACAAAAAAAACAATAGTTTTGAAATGTGGTGTTACAGACGAGTACTGCGTATTAGCTGGACAGGAAAAAGACCCAAATTATGAAGGGCTGAGAAAAAAAATTGTAAAAACCGACCCGTTGGACATTTTTGAACAAGAGGAAAATTTAAAGGGTTTTTTTGGTCATGTTTAAAGAGAAGTAAAAGTATTTAGAAAAACTTGCTGACAGGGATGGGGATAGGAAAAAAAGAGGAAGAGGCAAACCGAAGACAAGATGAGCGGGCAAAATCAAAGATATTTGGGGCTTTTCCCTGGTTTTAAAGTGGAAAAGAAAAGGTAAGATCGAGTTTATGGCGGGAAAGGGTGGGGAGAGGGGCCACCCGGGTGCTCAAAAAATGAGCAACCGTTATTGATTTATTTGTGTTTTTGTGTGTGGGGTGTGTGTTTTTTTGGGTGTGTGTGTGTGTTGTGGGTGTGTGGGGTGTGGTTTTGGTGGGGTGATTTATGATGTAATTTTACAGGGCACACACACAACCCATACACACACACACCCCACACACACCCCACACACACACCACACACACACACAACACCCATTTCACCACCACAACACCAACCCCAAAATATATATATATATGTATCAAAATGTATATTAATATATATATATAAAAATAATATATATATATATAAAATTTTATATATATATTATACATATTTTATATAACATATACCTTTTAAAATTATAACATGTGTTTTATATATTTGATATATATATCTATTTTTTAAAAATATATATATTATTTTATATATATATATATAAAATACCTATTCGTGACATCATCATGCGGTGTTTTAAAGAACTATTTGGCGCTATATTGACCCTCATCATGTAGTTGACTGGGTCTTTATCTGGAGTGGGGTTTATCAATACTGGGACATTCACGATCACAAACTCTATGAAGGGGAAAATCGCTGTCACTAGGCGTCACCAAAGGTGTCCTAAGGAAGGGTAGGCCCCTGCCATCATTTGTAACTAAGCCCGGATTTGGGCCAGGCAATTGGAAAAGAAAGAGTTATTTACTTGTGAGTTTTTCCCTTTTTTGGGGTTTCCCCTTTTGGTTTTTTTGTCTGTCTGCCCAGTCTAAAAAAAAGGTTTGTTGCCTGTCACTTGCCGATCATGTGCCCCTTTCCCCCCACCCCCCCCCCCTTCCTAATCAAATTTTACATTTAAAATTTTCTCGAAAAATAATTCAAATAAGGTAATTTTCCCGATAAAATTTTTGAAAAAACTTATTTTCAGTTATCATTTCATACATTTTAAAACTTTTGATTATTCCCCAAAATCATCTTTAAAAATGAAACAACCCACACTGATAAAAATGATTTAAATAAAGGCAATTAACCCTATTCCCTATTACAGTAAACGTCTGTTGATGTTCAAAGACACAAATGAGTCAGGCCTTTAAACTTAAGCAAAAAATCGAGTTACATTTGCTTTAAAAGAAGGGGCTTCCCAAAAGAGCGCCTTCCGTAATTTAAAAAGCCAATAAAATATTACCCCAGGGTGTTTTTTTTTTTGGAAAATTTTTTAAATGGAGTTTTAAAAAATGTACAATTAAACGAGGGAAGATGGAGCCTTCGAAAAGTCCCCTCCGTAAAACTTTTAAAAAGTAGAAAATGGTGTTTCGTTCATTCAACAATGGACCGCAAATCCCAAACCGTAAAAAAAAAGGATTGTTCTTTTTATTCCTTAAAAAAAATTATCATTTTTTCCGTCTTGTTACTATCTTATTACTGTTAAAATAAAATAATTTTTATAATTGGTTTTTTGTTTTTGTTATTTTAATTTTTTTGGTTTTTTATTATTTTTAATGTTGTTGTTGTTGTTTTTGTTGTTGCTGTTGTTGTTAGATTATTTATCGTTTACTCTATATCCCTTCCCAAATTTAAATTTTAATTAATTTTGATTATTAAATTACTGCTATAAAAAACAAGAATTATTATTTTACTATTATTATTATTACTATTATTTATTATTTATTATTATTATTATTATTATTATATTGTTATTTTTTTATTATTATTATTATCCCTTATTATTATCATTTTTATTTTTTATTATCATTATTTTTATTATTTTTATTATCATTGTTGTTGCTGTTTGTTGTTTTTGGGTTTTTGTTGATGCTGTTGTTTTGGGTTAGTGATCGTTTACTCTATATCCCTTCCCAAAAGATTATAAATTATCAGGGGTTAGATTATTACTGCTATAATTAAAAAACCCCAAAAAATTTTTATATTATTTTTTAATAATAATAACCCTTTTTATTATTATTTGCAGTAAAAATCATAATCATGAAATTTAATCATTTGAAGGGTAAAAGAGGGAAACCCATCAATAATCAAACAAAAAAGCATCCCAAAAAACAACAACAACAACAACAGCAAAAACAATGATAATAATAATAAAAAATTAAAATGATAATAATAATAAAATGGGGTAATAATAATGATAATAATAATAATAATAATAATAACAATAAAAATAATAATTAAAAAAAATAATAATAATAATAATAAAAAATTTAAAAATAATAATAGTATAATAATAATATTCCCTTTTTTTATTATAGCAGTTATTAATAATTTATAATAATTTTAATATTTATGAAAAGGGGTTAGAGTTAAAAGATCACTAATCTAAAAAACAAAAAGCAACAACAACAACAAAAACAACAACAGTAATAATAATAATAACAATAATAATAACAAAAACAAAAAAACAAATTTTAATTTAAATTTTATTTTTATTTTAAAAAGGTTTAAAAATTATAGTAAAAATTTACGGAAAAAACCCGAAAAATTATTATTAAGGGGAAAAGAAAGTTTCCGATCACTATTTTTTACGGGTTTTGGGTTTGCGGTCCATGTAGTTAAGAACGAAACACCCGGTTTTTTACTCTTTTAAAAATTTTTCGGCCGGGCTGTCGAAAGGGTCAATCTTACATCTGTTTAAATTTCATTTTTTTAAAAAACCAAATTTTGAATTTTCCAAAAAACAAAATCCTTTTGGTAATATTTTTATTTGTGCTTTTTTAAAATTTAAAAAGTCTGCTCTCTTGGAGTCCCTTCATTTAAAAACAAATGAAAAACCGACTCTTTTGCCCAAATTTAAATGCCTGACTCAGTGTGTCTTTGAACATCAACAGACGTTTAAAATGAACATGAATATGGTTTAATTTCCATTATTAAAATCATTTTTTTTCAGTGTCGTTTATCATTATTTAAAATGATATTGGGAAAAAATCAAAAAGTGATACTGTATTATTTATAACTGTAAAATAAGGTTTTCATAAATGTTATCTGAGAAAAATTTTTTTGAATTATTTTGGGGAAAATATTAAATGTATAATAGATTGGGAAAAGGGGGGGGGGGGGAGGGAAAGAGCACATGATCGGCAAGTGAAAAGGACAAGCAAACCATAGACTGGGCAGACGACGAAAAAACACAAGGGAAAAACCCCCGAAAAATAAACTCACAAGTCAATAAAATCTTTAAATTTAAATTTCACTGAGGGCCAAACCGTGCTTAGTTTTACAAATGATGGGATGGGGCCACCTCTTCCTTTTGTGACAAACCCGGTGGGAGCCCAGTGACGCGGTTTTTCCCTTTTTAATAGAGATTTTTGATCGTGAATGTGCAGTATTTATCAACCACCCAGTATAAAGACCCCGGCAACTAAAGATGATGTAAAAATTTGCGCCAAATAGTTCGTTTTTAAAAACCCCCATCGATGATGTCCCGAATATGGTATATATATATATATATTTTTTATAATTTTATATAAAAATATATAATTTTAAATATATATATATATATACAATGTTTTATAATGGATATGTATATGTATATATATAATGATTATAATTTTATTAATTTTATATATTAAAAATTATATAAAATATATATATATATATACCCTATGGGATACATTTTAAAATTTTATTGTTTTGGGGTGTGTGGTGTGGGGTGGGCATGTGGGGTGTGTGTGTGTGTGTTGTGTGTGTGTGTGTGTTGTGGTGTGTGTTTTGTATTGGGGTGTGTGTGTGTCTGTACAATTTTCATAAATCACACACCCCCCACACACACACACACACACACACACACACAAACACACACAAACGCGAGCAAGCACAAACACACACACACCCCCAAAAACAAATCAATCAATAACGGTTAAAGCTCATGTTTGAGCAGCCCTGGACCTCTCCCCCATCCTTTTGCCACTAAACCGATCTTACGCTTTTTTTTTTTACCTTATACCATCGACCGCCCGCAAAAAATCTTTGATATTTTCGCTAGTCTTGTCTTCGGTTTGCCTCTTCCCCTGTTTCCTATCACCATCCTGTCAGCAAGTTTTTCCCAAACTTTACTTCTCATTACATGACCCAAAAAACTTTAATTTTTCCCCTTTTCAAGATGTCCAACAGTCGGGCTTTACAATTATTTTTCTAGCACTTCTCATTCTCTTCTTTTCTGTCCCGAAAAACGCAGAATCGTCGTAACACCACATTTCAAAAATTTGATCTTTTTCTTGTCCCATTATTCAAAAACCCAAAACTCAAAAAAAACCCAAAGAAAGCAAATTTGGGAAAAATAATGAGTTTAATAAAACCCCAGGGCTTTTTTTTTTCCCCTAAAGGGAATGCTTCGGTCTTTTCCCGATGTTTTGAGAGCAATTGTGGGGGGGCCCTTTTGGGAAAAGGTAAAATTTTTCTTTTTATCTCCGGTGAAACTCATTGTATTAGTTAAAACAGCTCCAAAAAAGTGAACTCTTTTTACATTTTTTACAATCATTAAATTATTGTAAAGTTTATTTATTGTTCATTGCCGGTTATCTTTGGGAAACTTCAGATCTTGGTTTTTTTTGGCATTAAAAAAATAAGCCAGCCTTTCCTTGCTTCTCTAAAATTTTTTCTATTTTGTTTTTAGTTCAGTGATACGGGTGGCAATCAAAACTATATCATCGGCCCTACCTCAGATTTTAAATTTTTTAAACCTCCCAACCCTCCACATTTCCCTTTAAAATTTCTAGAGGGACCTTTTCATAAAAAAATTTTTTTTTTCCCGGGGGGGAAATTTTATTAAAGGGTCGGGGGGACAGAATGCAACCCGGGCGTACTCCCTTTTTTTGACTTCGAACCATTTGTTTAACCCCTAAGTGGGTTTTTACAGCTGCTTGTTGTTGGTCATACAAGGGGTTTTATTTTAAATTTGGGTTTATGTTTTTTTGGAAAATTCATATCGCCCTGTTATTTCCCGAGGATATCGGGATCAAAAGTATCAAAAGCTTTCACAAATTTGATGAAAAAACAAAGGTTTTTAGGTTCTTTTTTTATGTTCTCTGTTTTTCCCCTATGACAATTTTAAAAATTTTGAATTGGGGTTTTGGTACCTTTTTCCCGGGCGAAAAACCCGCTTTTTCGTCTGCAATTTTCTCTTAACTTTCAAATTCATTCTTTCAGCAATAAATTTTTAAAAAAATTGTTTCTGTTGGGCTTATTTTAAGGGAATTGTCCTTTTTATTGTTGCAATTGGGGTGCGTCACCTTTTTTAGGTATGGGGGTTTAAAAACTATTTTACCCAGTTTCTGGCCTTTTTCTTTTATTTTCCCTATTTTGTACAGAGTTTGTAGAAGAAGTATCCACTTTCGCCAGAAATTTTTAAATTTGTTTCTGCTGTTATTTCACTATTCCGGGGTCTTTTTATTTTTTACTTTTTTTTATGGGCTTTTTTAAAATTCGTCCCGCAGTTTGGGGGTGGTTCATCCTCGCTGTCATTTAGTCTAATTTAAAGGTTTTTTGTTAGATTTTTTTTTCTTTTTGTATAAGTTGGAACAAAATGATTCCATCTATCTTTGGACTTTTTCCATCACAAAAAACAAGTCCAAACCCCCAGTTTTTTTATAGGTCCATTGTAGGTTTTTAAAATTTTTTTTGTGATTTTCGTATCCTTTGAGAGTTCTTTAGTTTTTCTTTTTGATAGAAAGTTTTCCCAATTTTCCCGGGGAATTTTCATTTTAAATATTTTTTTTTATCTTGTCGCAAAAAATCTTTTAATTTTTGTATTTTTTTTTTTGTAAATTTCTTTTTTTAACCGGATTATTGATACCTTTTTTTTTTAGGCATCTTTTTGTTTCAATTTCACTTAGTGTTTTTTCAGATATCCAGGGGGAATTTGTCTTTTTTTTTTTGGCGATAGTTTTTTTTTAAACATGCCAGCAAGAGTTCTTTTCCCTTTTTCCCACAACTCATTTTGGGGTTTTATCTCTTTACATTTATTGAGTATTTTAAAAATTTTTTGGGCACTGCCCAAACTGAATTGTTATCAAGAGTTTTGTAGTCGAGCTTTTGAGGGGGGGTTTTGGGCGCTTTCCTCTTTTTGAGTTTATTTTAAAGTTTGATAGTTGTAAATTGGTGGTACTGTTGCAGTCGGCCCCGGTCTTGTTTTGGAATTTTTTTTTGCAACCTTTTTCCATTTTTTGGGTTTAGCACAATTTAGTCAATTTGGTTGCGGTTCTTTTTTCTGGTGAAAACCACGTTTTTCCGGGGTCTTGGGTGGGGGTTGGGGAAAAATGTATTGGCTATAAAATAAATTTTTGCTAAAAAAAAAAGGGGGTTTAAAAAATCTTTTTCCTCTTTTATTTATATCTCCAAAGGGCCCAATTTTTCCCCAGGGGTCTTTTTTTGATTTTTTTTCCCAAATTTGGGGTTTGAGGTCTCCCCTGAAATTTTTTTAATTCGTTAGGGGGTTGTGGGCTAAAATATCTTGGAGAGAGTTTTAAAAAAAATTCCATTTCTTCATCACTTGCAAAAATTGGTTTTTTGGGGCGTACAATTTTTATGATACCCAAAATTATGAGGGTTTTTTTGTATTCTGACTTTTAAAATGGGATCAAATTTTTTGGGGTGTACCCCAAAAGTGCATTTAAAAATTTTTTTGTGAGAAAACATAGCAACTCCCGGGCTTAATTTCCCTTTTTCTTTTCCAGAAAAAAGAACTGGGTTTTTTTTCTTTAGTTTGGGAAAATTTTCCCTTACTTTTTCCCAAATTGGGCCACTGATTCCAGGATTTGAATGTTTTTATCTACCATTTGTTACAGGGCGTAGTAATTTTTCCCCCTCTTTCATTTCCTTACGTTCCACGTTCCGATTTTTTAAAGTGTTTCTTTAAATTTGGGTGTTTCTTATCTTTTTTTTGTCCCTTTCCCGATCATGTTTAAAAATTGTCAGCCCGGTTTCCCACTAACAAAACGCCCCCTTTTAAAACCCCCGCGACGGGCGATGTGGTATGAATTATCGGTTTTTGGATTTTTTCATTTGGGTAGAGGTTTGTCAGGAGAAAAAAAAAAATTGAGTGGAATCCCCCAGGCTCCTTTTCCCAATCGCAGTCTCCAACTAAAATTTGGAGGGAAATATTCTGGGCCCCTTTTAAAAAAGTTACACTGTAATCGCCAGACATATTTTTTGGGTGAAACCAAATAAAACAGTAGAACTGAAGGTGTTTTTTACCAGGGTATCCACTGCCCTGCTCCGACGTTTCCCGCAAACCCCGGTATGGGAGCTAATAGGTGCTTCCTTGTTCAAGGGAACCTAGGGGGCCCGTTTTTTTTTCTTACTCTCTCTCCTTTCCCCTCTCTCTCTCCCTCCTCTCTCTCTCTCTCTCTCTCTCTTTTCTATCCACCACATATAAATATCTCAATTTTGTGCCCATCACCCATGCGGGATTTCTTGGCCTTTTATTTACATCATCATGCAGTTGACTGGGGCTTTTTACTGGAGGGCTGATCAATGTCCTTCCCCGGGGGTGTTGGTTAGGGTCACCCACCACCGTAAAACTAGGTTTGACTTTCCCAAAAATTTAAACAAAAACCGTGCGTGTTTCCTTTACGTGGGCCGGGTATGCATGTGCATAATGCAAAACACACACTCACATTTTCACGGATTTGCTTAAGGTTTGGGGAAGTTTAAATAATCACTTTTTTTATGGGAAAAAAAATAAAAAATTTTTTTATAATATATATATAAATATATATATATATAAAATATATATATATAATTATATATATATATTATGTGGGGTGTGTGTTTGTTGTGTGTGTGTGTGTGTGTGTGTTTTTGTTGGTGTGGGGTTTAAATAAATTTTCCTTTCTGTATTTACTGTGTTTTTGTCACCAAGAATCAGCCCATTAGCCCCACCTATCTCACCCACTTACCCTTTTCCTTTAAATTTTTGGAAAGTTTTTGTAGGGATCATTTCAAATGCCTTTAATGTTACCTAGACTTTAATAAAAAAAAAAAATAACATAATTGTAAAAATAACAACAGTTTATTTATTATTTTTTTTTTGTTGATTTCTTGGCTATAACGCGGATGTGGCCAAGGTTATTAACCAAAGGGGATCCTTTTTATTCGTCAATCTATATAAGGTCATAAGTTTGTCTCCTTTAAAAAGTGTTTTTTCTGAGATTTTTTCTCACTGATATTATATTTGATAATGTAAAGGTTTTATTTTTTTTGGGATTTTTTTTTAGCTGATGTTGGGTTTTCTGTATTTATGCATTTAGGGGGTAGGTTGATGGTAAGGGTTTGGGTTGCATTGGGGGCCCGGGGGAAAATTCTTTTCTATGTAGGGATGAGGTTGTCAAACTGTGGCATTTACCCTAAGGGGGGCCAACACCCCCTTCCCTTTTTTCTTTTCTGTGGGGTGTCCCCACTCTTATTGCAGGATTTTTTATTTTGGAATTGTAGGCTGGTCACTCACTTTTCCACAAAAAGGGGTTTTGCTTTTATAAAGACACAAAACCCTGAGATCTGTAGGACTATGCTAAGGTCCCCGATACCATTGACCCCCGGGAAATTTGTCAGCCTGCTCATTTCCATGGGACCGAGTGGCCGGACCCTTTAGCTTGATTTTTTGTTGGCACCATTTTGCTAACAAAGATATTACCCACAGTTCTTTTTTTGGTTTCTAAGGATTTAAAAGGGTTTAAGTGAATTAAAGAAACTGAAAAAAATAACTATTCTATCGTGGGTCGTCGATAGTGCAAAATCAATAGATTTGTCAATGGCAAAAAGTTCAGGCAAGAAAGATCGATGTATGATTCGGCAGTCTGAAATTTAGTTCACATTCAGTCGACCATACACCCGCACACACACACTCATCTGTCTTGGAGCCGTCTGTATATATATTAATGAAAAAAGGAGATGTTTAACAAGGATCTCTCTGAACCTCTGGCGTACCTCCCCTCCGGCGCCATAGCCTTGGCTGATGGAAGCCAAGCTTCCATGTTAGAAAAGTTGGGGGTTTCCATGGCGCTATATTGACTGAATCAGTGTATCGATGGTAGAGAGATCTATACCGACTTTCTCGACGAGGTCGTGGAGTCTCGTGGCCTAATGCCACTATTGCCATTAGGGTGGCTCGGGTCTCGAGCCACTTTTGCGGCATAGGTCAGTGCCAACTGGCCGCTGTGAGTCGGAGGGGAAGTACCCCTTGACTCCACCTCAAGACGCTCGATCCGAGTGCATTCAGGGCTCCAAGACACACACGCAAAAAAGCATTCTGCACAGCATCCAAACCCTTTTAATTTGTTCTCGATGTCGAGCCATACACGATTGACCCATAATCTACTTAGACCTAATCAGGGCTTTATATATCATTAGCAAAGACTGTCTATCAGCTCTCCATTTTTACCAGAAATGCACTTTAATAAATTAGTGCTTTTTGACATTTATTTTTTTAACTGACCAATGTGGTCTTTCCCAACTGAGTCCACTATCAAAAGTAGCCCAAGACACTTAGCAGAATTTTGAATGGTATTGGGTGGTTGTCTTGAGTTAGCCTGATGTTCGGCTTCCTCCAAAAAAAAAAAATATGTGGAAAAATTACCCCAATACTCTTTCTAATTCTGCATTATTGCTAGAGTGCCATAATGCACAGTCATCAGCGTACAGTGAGTATTTAAGATTCTGAGGAGCTGGTAAGATGTCATTAATCATGCATAAAAATAATGTGGTGACAAGACCACTTTCCTTGTGGGACCCCGTTTGCCTGGACAAAAATGTCCGAAAAAAGTGACATTGTCGGAAAATAATTTGACAGCAAAAGTTCTGTCAGAGATGAAATTTTGATAAAACAAGGCAAGTTTCCACGTAATCCAAAAGCATAATATTTCTGAGTAGGCCATATCGCCATGTCATGTCGTAGGCTTTTTCTATATCTAAAAATACTGATATCAAAAAATCTTTTTTGGCAATGGCATCTTGCATATGAATGTCCAGCTTTACGAGTTGGTCGAGAGTTTGGCGTCCCTTTCGGAAGCCGCACTGCTCGTCAACTAGCAAATTACTGGAATTTAAAAATGCAATAGCCTACTGTTAACAATTATTCCATGACCTTGGATAAGCAACTTGTCAACGCAATTGGCGGTGGGAGATGGCAAGTCTGGATTACCCCTCCCTTTCAATATGGGAATGATGTGGGCGAAGTGCCATGAGTTTGGAAAAGTGTGTTTTTTCCAGATTTCATTGTACACTTCTAGCAACTTAATCATGTCATCATGATTAAGATGCTTCATCATCTCATATCGAATCTTATCAGGGCCTGGGGATGTTCCTCTACAGCAGGGGTGTCAAACTTACAGCCCGCTGGCCAAATCAGGCCCGCGAAACGGGTTTTAAACCGGCCCGCGAGATGATTCAAATTTTCAATGAAAGAAACTGCTGTTTTGAATGTGTCATGGATGGCGCAATAGCAATTATGTTAACCCTTTCCCGCCTGGGAAAATGAAAAAAAATGGGGAAAATGCTATGCTCATTTTCTATGTTTTTTTGTGAAATTATACACATAGATGGCTCTGCTAGTGCTTACCCACAAAGGAGCCACTTAGTAGACTTTGTGACCGTACCTAATTTCCCCATTCCTTAAGTGGCGGGAAAAACGTATTTTTACAAATGCTATGAATATTTATGATGTAATTTTTATTATAAACATGATAATTTTATAATGTTATAAAACTTCGCAACAGCAAAATAAATAACGTGAAATATTTTCGTAAAACAAGGAAAAAGGGGAAACGGGCGTGACAGGCAATACTCGTAATTTGGGCCCTTGGTGATTTTGTACAAGTGTCGCCATCTTTGTAAAAAACAATCAAACAAGTAAACACATTGTTTATACATTGTTTTTTACTGACAGGTGGCCTGGAGCTAGCTGCCATAGTCTTCTACTTTTAACTTACCGCTTTGGCACCCTCATTGCCCCAAAATGTCTCTGTCAAAAAAGAGAAAAATGGGGCCAGAGTGCAGAGTTTTCCAAAGAAAAATGGTCATCATCCTATTTATTCACAGAAGTGAATGGGAAAACCCGTTTTGTTTTTGGTATGTTCACAGCAGGGTTTTAGTGCTGAAAGAATATAACCTTCGACGCCACAATGAGGCTCTTCATGCCGAAAAATACAAAAACTTGCAAGGGGGCAGAGCTAAGAAGGTAAATGAATTTTTGAGGGCCCCGAAGAACAGCACCCCTGTGTTTTCTCTACCCAAAAAAAATTGTGCTGTAGTGAAAGCCAGCTACCTTATTCAAATAAATGCACGGGCTTAAAAAACCATATAGTGAGGGTAAATTTGTGAAGCAGCATGCTGAAGGCGCAGAGACTGTGTCACTGAAAAGCGTCAGGATTTTGAAAATATAAAACCCTAAATAAACACAGTTGCAGACAGGATTTTGATTTTGGGGAAAGGTTTTGGACACCAATTAAAGGCAAAGTAAAGTCTTTTTTGCTTTTTTCAGTTGCAGGCGAAGGCACGGACATTACGATGTTGCGTAACGGGCGTTTTTCATCCGCGGGTTGATACCTTTGCCCGTCACCGGGGATTTTTGGAGTTGGTGCCAATGACGGACACCAAACCGCAGTGATTTTTTCATCGTCTCGTCGGAACGCGGGACGGGGTTTGGAGGGGATGGTCTAAACGATTTCAGCCTGGCTACAGATGGTGCACCTTCTTAAACGGGGAAAAAAGCAGTTTTTGGGACAAAATTCAGAGTGAAGGGCAGGCTAAAAATGGGGGACATGTTTTTTTGGACTTTTCATTTATTTTGCTCAGGAGGCATTGTGTTGCAAGTTATTGAAGATAAAAGTCAGGAGGTGGTCGTCCGAACCGTAAATTTCATCCGATCCAAGCCTAATATCGTCATTTTTGACAGCCTTCTCAGAGGAACACAACTATGGCCCTTTGCCATACACCCGAGGTAGAGGGTTTAAGTAAAGGTGCTGGCTGAGGCGCTTTTTTGTTTAAAGGGGGAAATAAAACGTTCAGGGAAAAAAAGGGAAAAACCAGTATTAGAATTTAACAACGAAAGGATGCGGACCTTTCATTTTTTGGTGGGTGTTACAGAAAAACCGAAAAACTGAAAACATGCTGCAAGGGCCAGCAAAATTTCCAGCATACTATGACAGATTGTGCGTTTTAAATTGAAGCTGTCATTGTGGGGGCCAAAATTCGGGGGGGATGCTGCTCACTTTTTCCTTGTCTGAAAGATGTTGCGCGACCCAACATGCCCCAATTTTTTTTTTCTCGATTTAGCGTTATGCCTGATCTGCCCCTCAACTCCAACTAGAAAAATAGACTTGCGTGTGACTCAATTTAAGGGGCAAATTGGCCCAGTGGCTTGGTACGTTTTACCAGCATCTTTGCCCGGTTACCCCACTTGACAGCCCTTTCTGAAAATGTTGTGCTGTTTGGAACCCCAATTTTGTGAGCAAGTATTTCTGTAATGAACATCAAAAAAAAAGTGCGCTCAAGGGTCACCACAAGCATTGAATGACATTCTGAAACTGGGTGCCACTCAGGATGTTAAGCCTATTTGATGCACTGTGAAACTAAAAAATGCCAGGTTTTTGGAGAAAAAAAACAGGGGGGGAATCCCCTTAAAATCTGCATGAAACTTATGCCCCTAAAAGTTCCGTGAAAAAATGAAAAATTCGTCCCCCTTCAGTTCATAAATTTGGGTTTTTGAAATTGTCATGTTTCCCCAAACTTTTATAATTCTATCAATAAAAATGTAGCCTACAAAGGGAGGGAGTAACTCAACCCTCCTGAATATTTTCCCCTTTGTATGGTGTGGTATTAAGTGAATTTCCCAATCACTGGGAATTTTCTTAAAATTTCACCTTTTTTCCTCAGAATTTTCAATAATTTGAAGGTTTTTTTAAAGAGCTTTTTGTGATGTGTTCAAATGTACCAAAATAAAAAAAAGGAAAAAATTGAAGTTGTCATTTTCTTAATTTTGGGGATGATTTTACCGGCCGGGCCCACTTAGGAATAGATTTTTCCCCCATGTGCCCCTGAGAAAAAAAGTTTGCACTCCTGCTCTACAGGGTTCTGGGCTCGGGCAAGCTCATCCATTGTAAATTTTTATTGTAATCAAAACCCTCTCCGTGGCAAAATGAATTGGTTGCACTCCCCTTCCTTTGGTCAGGAAAAGGGGGGGATGGTAATTAGCTGAGCTGCTCGATAGGAACGCCCCGGCGAGTGCATTAGCAATGTCCTAGGTGAATCGAAATTGTTACCCTCGTGAATGATGTTTTTTGATTTTAAAAAATGATTTTTTTTTTTTTATTTTATTGATATGGGCCAAACCCCTGATATTTTTTTTATTCTGTTTATTTAAGACAAAAACCCCCCAGCATCTCTTTTTTTTCTTGTCTTTTTACTCTACGACCCCAGCTCTTCTATTTGTAAATTTCAAAATTCTCATTGTGAGTTATTTTTGAAAAAAATTAGCCTTTTCGTCGGCATAGTGCCCGCGGGTATCTTTTGTCCCTATGGAACTCTATGCTTAAAAGCTATCGTCGAATTTTAGAATGGATAGCAATCTGCTTCTATATCGAATTCTGAATATTTTTACTTTATCATAATGGTTTCTCCAACAAATTCGGC
>NW_023658216.1:0-24841 GCF_015228065.2 Penaeus monodon
CCGGGGGGCCCTTTTGGGGGTCTAATTTGTCGCGTAAAACCCGTGCCCCTTTTCCCTGACCCGCCACCCTTCTCGGGGAAATTGTGCCGGCTCCTATCCTTACTCTTGGGGGGGACAGCGGTGGGCCTTTTTGCTTACACCTGCATCCATACAAGTGTTGAAAGTGTTGGTGCAAGGACACAGGCTTGCTCACCCCTGAATTAACAGGGAAGAAGTTCGACATACCCCACACACTTTACAGCACTTTCAGTACCAGTATAGAGGCTTGCTATCAGGCCAATAATCTGTGTCGGAATTCCCCTGAGCCTCAGGATCTCGCATAACGATTCCCGATGCACCGAGTCAAACGCCTTCTTGAGGTCGATGTAGGCTGCGAGCAACCCACGACCGAACTCACGACGGCGTTCCACAATTACTCGAAACGCTAGTATACAGTCTATTGTGGACTTGCCAGGAGTAAATCCAGACTGCTCCGGTCTCTGATGCCTCAGTAGGTGGTTGCGGAACCGTTTAGAAGAATGTGGGCGAGAACCTTGCCTGGTATGCTGAGCAGTGTAATGCCGCGGTAGTTGCTACATACCGCATATATATATATATATATATATATATATATATATATATATATATATATATATATATATGTATATATATAGATACATACATACATACATACATACACATCTATTTATTTATCTATCTATATATCTATTTATCTTTCTATATGTATGTATATATATATGTATATATATAAATACATATACAAATTTATTTGTATTTTTATATATATATATAAGAGTAAGAGTGAGAAAGAGGGGGGGGGGGGGAGCGAGAGAGAGAGAGAGAGAGAGAGAGAGAAAGAGAGAGAAAAAGAGAGAGAGGGTGGAGTGATGGAGTGAGAGAAAGAGAGGGAGAGAGAAAGAGAGAGAAGGAGAGAGAGAGAGAGAGAAGGAGAGAAAGAGAGAGAGGGGAGGAGAGAGAGAGAGACAGACAGACAGACAGACAGACAGACAGACAGACAGTGAGACAGAGTGAGAGAGAGAGACTGAGACAGAGTGAGAGAGAAAGAGAGAGAGAGAGAGAGAGAGAGAGAGAGAGAGAGAGAGAGAGAGAGAGAGAGAGAGAGAGAGAGAGAGAGAGAGAGAGGCAGACCGACAGACAGACAGACTGACTGAGACAGAGTGAGAGAGGAGAGAGAGAAGAGTGAGAGAGAGAGAGAGAACTAATTTGAGAGTCTGAGAGAGCGAAAGCGATATATATATATATATATATATATATATATATATATATATATATATATATATATATATATATTTATTTATTCATTTATATATTGTGTGTGTGTGTGTGTGTGTGTGCTTGTAATTTTTATATATATACACCTCTCTCTATCTCTCTCTCTTTTTCTAATTCTTCCTTCTCTCTCTCTCTCTCTTCTTTCTCTCCCTCTCTCTCTCTCCTCTCTCTCTTCTCGCTCTCTCTCTTTTCTTCCCTCTCTCTCTCTCTCCCTCTCTCTCTCCCTCTCTCTTTCTCGATTCATCTAACTACAAAACTACGAAATCGAAATATTGAATTAAATTTCATCCTCCCGCAAAATTACTAAAAGCTAGACAGCGTGTCGCCAATGAATTATTAATGTTGATAAAATGCTTTGTTATTGTCATATTATTAATATTAATATTATTGTTGTCGTTTTTATTTTTATCATTATTATTATAATTATTATTATCTTTATTATTGTTTTTGTTATTACTTTCATTAATATTATTATTACTTTCGTTATTATTATATTTTTTATCATTCTCACCATTATTGTTATCATTATTGTATTTGTTTTTATTATTATTACTATATCATTATCATTGTTATTATCATTACTATTATCGTTATTATTATTTGTGTTATTAGAATTATCATTATAATTATAACAATTACTAATATCATTATTATAATTATTATTATTATTATTATTATTATTATTATTATTATCATTATCATTGTTGTTGTTGTTGTTATTACTTTCATTGATATTATTATTACTTTCACTATTATTATAATTTTTATCATTCTCATTATTGTTATCATTATTATATTTGTTATTATTATTATTACTATTATTATTATTGTTATTATCATTACTATTATCGTTATTATCACTGTTTATTATTATTACTATTATTATTACTATCATTATCATTATCACTACTATTATCATCATTATTATTGCCATCATCATTATCATTAATATCATTATTAGCAAAATTGTTATTGTAATCATTATTACCATTATCATTATTGATATATTATCATTTTAACATTATTTTTACCAACGCCAGCCAAAAACAAAAATGGGCGCCTCCGCCTCTGGGATTTCGTCGACTTGTGTTGACACAGACCGTCGACTTCGCTGTTTGCTTCTTAAATTCTTGGAATTAATCAGAGTTTTTCCAGAATATATTGAGCAGCCGAGTAGCTTATTTCTACTGGATGATAAAAGACAATAATACGCAATCCTTAACATGATGACATTGCTCTTGGACAGTATAATATCAGTGAAATGCGAGCGTGGAACGTGACTTGCATTTAATGACTGACTGGGCCGCGTTCTTTTACAATTTATTTTTCTCAGCACTCATTCATTCGTTTTATTCTCTGTCCAGTTAATACGTAGTACCGCTATAAACACCATATTCAAAAACTATGATCTTTTTCCACAACACACATACACACACAAACGCATACACAAATTACACACCACACACACACACACACACACACACATCACATTTATATAGTATATATATGTATATTAATATATATATATATAAATATATATATTTCTCTATATATATATATATTAATATATATAATATATATATATATAAGTAGTGCGTTATAGGGACGGACGGCGCAAACATTCACACACGTACATGAATGTGAAGTAGGGTCCAGTGACCATGAGTAATCATTGGGACCTGACGAAACCACAAACCGCAACCAATGTCCACAACAACAAACATAATCAGTACCCGGAAATTCATTAACCTACTTTACACATGGCATTTGTATGTTAGTACATGAGCCTCATAAGAGAAATAATGAAACAAATGAATACTACAGATGAGTATCCCCTCCAATGCAAGGTAACGGTGCATAGATTAAATGTCACAGCGTAACCACACAACCATCGAGAGTGAAAGCAGGAAATGTAGGTGGACAAAATCGAACACCCCTCACACACCACAACACACATCCATGAATGTGGAAAGTAGGTCAGTGGACCCGGACGTAAATCAGTGACCTTGGACGAAACCACAAACCGAAAACCGCAACCAATGTCCACAACAAAACAACATATCAATTACCCGGAAAATCATAACCTACTTTTCACATATGCATTTTATGTTCGTACCGCGCATTCCTAAGAGAATAATGAAACAAATGATATTACTACAAGGACGAGTATCCCCTCCAACGCAGGGACAGTGACATCAGATTTTAAATGATCAAAACCTTGTCGAGAGTGAAAGCAGGTAATGGGACCCGAGCCAACCACTAGACCATAGCTATGATGACTAGCACACCACACCTGAGGCTTGAAAATGTACATCATAACAGAAAGATGGCCAAACACTCCGTAACCGAAATCATTACCGTAGACAGGTGAACAGAGGACTCACCCGCAATATTCACCATGTTTCAAACTTGTACCGAGATCGAGAATTGATCTGTTACAGACGAGGGAAAACCGTCTCTCCTAATGATAAAACTGTAAAATCAATAATAAATAGGTCACACAGGAATGCTAATGACCGATAATTCTGCTCCTCTCTCGATGTACCAGAGATAAGAATACCATTAAGTGTAAAGATTATAAAAACTCGTTTATACAATATATGCTTTTATTTTTGATGTATAAACAGATACAATGCGGCTCACACACCATTTTTCCGCCTACATTATGATGCAGATGACAGGAACCAATTCTAACCGTTCCTGCCATTACTAATCACTGCATGCTGTCGAACTCACGTCTTCTGTTAAGTCAATGCGAGGAATCAAGCCATCATATAACGGAGGGCGTTCCATGCGAGGGAAAAACTCTCTATTGTCGATTACTACCGCATGCCAAACAAACTCCTCTTAACCGTGGATGACCCCACTGCCAAGATCGAAAACTCGTGCAAGTGCGAAGGTTGTGTATATATATTGTCATACAACGCTGGAATCAGCGACCTCTGCATCCCTCCAGGGTAAGTACAACAGGATATGTGGGACTTAAATCAGGCTGAGAAAGCCTGTGGTTGCAACGATGTCGGTTCTTCCCCCCCACGCCGAATCTGAGGGCAACTGGCAAGGGTTCTGACACCCGTCTCTTTTTTCCGCAGAGGAGGCTAGGTTCTTCCACCTCTCTTCGCTGCGACAGCGTCAATTTTTGCGGCTTGCTCCACATTTTATATATACGGCATTCGGTAACCCCCTTCTCAAAAAATGCAACAAAAAGAGAAAATGCATTTACCACCAAAATTCAAAAAGTTAAAACATATGCAAATAAAAAAAAACATTTGATAAAGTTCAAGACCCTGGAATATAACTCACTATCCGTATTTTCCCATCATCCACAGTAGCCAGTACCGGTCTGACAAAGACGACAGCAACGTTGTCGTTTATACCAAATAAACACCTGTAAATAAGATTTACCACGGGTTACTTCTCTATATGGGCCCAATAAAAGAACCCGTAGCACAAGTTTCCAAGAAGATAACATATCACCTAAAAAAAAAAAAAAAAAAAAAAAAAAAAAAAACGTTAAAAAATTACATACCTCTACCTCCCCCCGGTAGTCTCAGCAAATATCGAGCTCATCTTGATATGGTTAGGTTCGTACGGGGTGACAGCTTATACACGAATCGGTTCTTATAAAGGCCATGACCCAAAGTACTCAGCAAAACTCTCCAACCAATCACAATCACGCGAAAAAAAAAAAAAGGCAGAGCGGGAAAAGAAGGGGAGGAGGAGGTAGGGACGAGGGGCGGGAAGGGTGAGGAAATAACTGCAGTACAGCTGATTACATTTCCTTTTTGCTTAGAGATCTATACAAAAATAATCTCTCACATCGAGGCATGTTAAAATGTCTATACAAAATCTTAAACCCTCCTATCATTTATATTTTGAAACATCGTGCGAAAAATAACAACGTAGAAAATTAGTAATACGATCCACCCCATGCAAATTAATACTGATACATGGATATAGTTTAATTCATGCCCCGCATGTTAAACTATCAAGGACTCTTGTAAAAACGCCTACTTGATATCAAGAACCTTCTTTCATAATACTGGCTGATAAATCCTTGCAACCAAGAAGGAATAACACGTGGTTGATCCATAAGAATCAAAGTAAGCAATATAAGATTTCCCAATAACTCTAATACATAAGCCCCATAATTGGGACGTCTATGGCGAGATGTTAAGTATGGTAACACAAAGAATTCATTATGTTTGCTGCGAACTATTCTAATAGGCAGTTGATCAGCCAAGAAAACACCCCCGCAACCATATCCTCTCATCAGAAATTGCGAACAAATACTCGACACCTCGTTGCAGTTCATTGATTGCTCTGACATCTTGCAACCACTCTCGACGGTATCAACCGTAAAAATTACACCTTGCGTATCACCCACCCCCCCCAAAAATAAAACAAATATTCGAGCGTAAGGCTGCGAAAAATTCAAAACGGGGCAATCCCTAAGACTTCCCGAATTTCAATAGCATTCGCATCCTGCAGCTTTAAGGTTGCAAATCCATAACAGCAATCATTTTTACCGTTCACAAACCCATGTCTATCAAGCGAAGCTCCTTTTCAAACCCCAGTGCATTAAGCGACGTGATAATAAAATCTGAGCAACGGACTCGGGAAATTCGTGCTTTATTGTACACAGAGTTGTCATTAAACGGTAACAAAAAGTTTGCTCAAATGATGCATGACGAAATGTAAGAGGATCCAAGTTATAGTCTCCCGCATAAGCCTTCAGTCAACCATAAAAAGAGATAACTTTTCAGGACTCGTGAACCCCCCACGACATGTTCAATAGCAAGTTGGGTTTGTGGCTTGCCATAACATAAGTTGTGGATAGCGTTTTATTAAATATGTAGCTAAGAGGACTGCGAATTAAAGATTTTAAGAGCCTCTCGTGCTGTGCAATCTCTCGGTTTAAGTGTTGTTAAATGGCATTTTACAAAGTCTCTATCTTCACACAGGCCTTTGATCCAACCGCCTGCGGGCGTGGTGTGTTAATAACAAACCCGGTCCGAGGGCAAACCTCAAGTCGTATTGGAAAGTCGTATTTATAAAGAGGACATTGTATAAGAGATACTACATTGTTGCTATATCTAACATTAGCTGAGCCATAAAATGAATCCACCAGTCTTAACCTCATTCATACACAGATTTTCTCTTGTTTCCACTAGCGCCTGAAAATAAATCTCTCCGCATAGCTCCTCGGATTTGCGAGAAGATCATAATAATGCATATTTTTCTAATGGTTTTCTAGGGCGAAGGCGACATACCCGTTTCTAGGCGAAATATGGACGAAAAATTATACAGAGGATTTTGTTCTACTTGCTGCCATTAAAATAAACGTCACAGATTTAATTAGCCGAGTGCATGGCAGAGTTGCCAATACAGATGATCACCTTGCTTAATAAAGTACCATCCTCTTTTCTCAAACTGTCCCTTAACATCTCTTAAAACCAATTATGATAAGTTCAAAATAACAATTTTGCCCGGCAGCGCCACCTAAATTCTGCAAATTATCTGTAACAGAACCATTAATCCCGCGTTAAAAGGGCAGCAACATCCACCTCAGACCGTTTCCTTCTTCCCTATTGATTCAATCATGTGCAATCTATTTGACCGGGGAAATCATATCGCTCCCCAGCAAACATAAGATGACAGCGGGGTCTTGTACTGATTCATGATTGTTAATAATGATATTACACTCTTAACTCATATATTTACTATGCGCACCTCGGTCAAGGAAGAGTCTATAATTGACTAAGCCAAGAAAAGACATCTTTTTTATAGCTCGAAAACTGGACGAATTGGCAATCATTTCACTCTTTTCCGTTTTCTACGCACTCCTCTTCCTCCTCCTCCTCTCATGCCCTCGCACCCGATATGTTTAACTGCCGCCACCCCTCTTTTTTCAGGAGAAGACCTTAATACTTGCCCATTCCCCTGTCTCATATCATCAATAACACCTGACCCAAACTCAAGCAGGGCAGGGCTTAACGAGCTTAGAAACAAACGGAATTAATCTCTTGCCATATTACCGAGAAAAGAGAGTAACCCGGCCACCTCTTCTGTAATATCATAGGGTTCTATACACACTAATATTCCCCCAAGACCCTCTCGAAAGGGTTTGAATCTGCGATTCCGGCTGTTCAAGCTGACCCATAAATTCCTCAACCGTCGGCGGAACAAAAGGTGCTCTCACACACATATGGAAATCGAACGGTGGTCAGTCTTTGCTCTGCCCATAACAAACAAACAACACCGGGACGACCGTACCGATGTAAAATAAGTAAAGATATACATGCACCGTCTTTATATATACAAAAATTTTTACCTAGGTCTTATGTGAAGTATAAGTGTACAGACTACCTCCTCGAAAAAATATGGGATACCCATTCTGATCTGTAATGTGCCACACCCACCGACATTTAAAGTCTGCGTTTAAGAGTGGTTTATAGAGTGTGGGGGTATCCTTAGTACGCGAACCTTGCAAAGCAAAGCATCTAAGTATATTAACTGTGACCAGCAAACCGGCAAGGGGGCAAAACGATATCCGAATATACGTAAACAAAATCTACACCCCCATCTTTCTCGGAGGTCTCACACTACACTATGATTATATAAATACCATTTTATAATCAAACGGCACCAGTGCGAGGAACATAAAAAACGATAAATTTTGTTTTCGCTAAAACCTAGTATGCGAGCCATACGAGGGTGAAAAGCGAACACCCATATCAGGTGACAGCGATTGTCATTCTCCTCTCCAAACGACTTGAACATAGGTTTCTAGCGACACGACTTACCTCCCGATCGTAGATAAGGAATTCTTCCCTTGTGGTATATATGTATTACCAGCATCCCTATCGAAATCCGATCTAATTGTCTCGCGATATCTTCATTACTCAAATCTACCTAATTTTGCCTCTCTCGCATGGCCCAGCTGTTAAATTTTGGAACATAATAAACAGTTAACCAGCATTGGTGTGAGCGCTGTTCATCACACACACTAAGAAATGGATACTGAACTAATCATCATTTGCTATATGCTGTAATAATTTTTGGGATACAAAAATTAAACTAGCGCCAATTCATAACCATAGAAGGATCCAACATTAGCGGTGATATAGAGTTTTCAAATGCATGAGAAGTGGTTATTGTGAAAAAACATCTTTCGGATGCACTGCTCGTAATATATATATATTGATTATCTGGCTCCATGACGGAAGCTAGAACAGACTGAGGAGTTTACAATAATTTCACTTTCTTAATAAACAATGGGTGTAGGAGAATAATAAAGAAGTAATGCTTAACCTTATTTATTAATCACAATATACACACACAAAAAAAAAAACATTCAAAGTCAAATATATACGAGGTTAAAATATTAATTATCATTTTCCAGATGTTTCGGGACCGCTTCGACACCTTTCATCTTCCATTAGGAGACCGCAGGTCGCCCGCCTCTCAAGGTAATTTCACCCTCTTCTTCTTCATGACCGCCGCCATCAATCATCATGTCGCAACGTTGTTCTTTCCTTCTCAGGCCTCGCAGAAGGACGAGGGCTTGCACCAGTAGTGAGACAATTATCTTCAACGGCATACACCCGTGCTGCAAAAACACTTGTAAAAGCGTAATGTCATGCGTGGCTCCAACTGCCGCCCTATACTTAACAGGAAATACAATTTCGCGACAATCCAACTTTTGAAGCTCATTAAACAATGATATTGAGGCCATTCGCCATTATTCCCACCGAGCTCTAACCACCATTCGCGAGCTAATCCATTAACATAATGCTTATCGTGCTGGATTTAATTGTTTCATGGCTATTCATTGTGCTCAAGGGTTTACCCGGCCCAAAGTGGGCAATGGAGGTAGATAATACAGGTCCTCCACCCCCTTGTCTCACAATAACGGACTCCAGTCGCACTCCGATCAGCCTGTAATTGCTCTTGTGGTGGTATACATCCGTCTTTTCGCTCTGTAATAATCAGCGTTATTCATAATTTCTTTCCAAACACACCAGGACGGGCATAAGCAGTCGTCACGCTGGCATTAGCGAGACACATTTAACAGGCGGTATCTTTCCATAAAACTCGTGTTGGAGAATGCTTCCTCTCTTATCACGAGCGGGTATAAATAATCAGGCCAGATAATTCTACGCGAGGGACATCGCTGGGTAGACCAGCGGCGCAGCTGTTAGAAGCTTTCGATAACACTCGTTATCATCTACATTAATCCTCTGCTGTAACCACCTGATCGATTCAGAAGCAGCAGCCAGCACAGCGGAGCTCCGCTCAAAGACATTTCCTGAGCCATCTTCTTTGCACAATCGGGGGCTGTGATAAACACTTCTCTCGCTCACAACCTCGCTTATACGCGAGACCGATGTCATCATTTCATGCTTGTCAACACTCCGCCCAACTTTGCGCGTTATAATCATCTGCGCAGCTTTGTACACAATCGATAACCCAAGTCAAAAGCTCTAGCCTGCTGATTCGGAAAAATTGTCAAGCTTCCGATATTTTGAAATAGCGCAATTGCTTCGTTCCTGGGAGATGTGTTTTAAACCCTAAATAGAATCCTAAAATCTTGTAGAAAGGGTTGATCAGAGTGGTTGGCAAGAAAAGCTCGGTATGTCTCCCACAGTGACACAATAATATCGTGTTTGTACTGAGCCCGAGTGGTTACAAATTTATCATTCTCTCTCCGAAGACTCACCAGCAAGCACACTAGATGATGCGTTTATTCTTCTTCGTCATCATGGTGATTGGATGCAACACTGATGCTGTTGTCGCTGGTGCTGCTGCTCGAGAAGACGCAGCGTTGAAGAGTTTGTGTTCACTCATGTTTAATTATGCTGCTGTTGCTTTTTCGCACACACGCTCTTGATTAACGATCGCCGTTTTTATTCTCTTCCGAGAGCATTAATAAGGGTTACAACGCATCTTTCTTTGTACGCTTGTGAAGGACGGATATAGTTTCCCTTTAACCTTTCCCGCCTGCCTTATGAACACTGTGAGATACCGTTTAGCCGCGGAATTGGTATGTAATCATATGTGTTATAGGGAGCAAAATTTGTAATATTTTCAAAAGCTCCTTTTCTTATAATAGAAAACGAGGATGAGGACGCGAAATATTGATAACATCGAGTATATCAAATCCTGCACAGGAGATTGTATCTGACCTAATTCATTCCCATCTTAGTAAGGAATGTTGCGGGTTGTTATAAAAATTCCAAGAGAGATTTGGCGGACTCCTGTGAGATGCTTGAAAAAAATGCCCAGCAGGGGGTTTTTGTTCTAACGAAGGGTTAACGATGTATCGGTGTTGGGTGAGGGTTGTTTTTCCCAAGCTTTTTAGAGCTATGGAGGGAAAGAGATATGTTCATCCCCGGCATTAGGGCTGCCACCCGCTATCGCACTGGACCAAATTTTTCTTTTTTTTCTTGTGAGGGAACACCAAACGCTGAGAATAATTAAACGATCCTTCCCCCGCGAGTCGATTCCTGCGCCGCGTGCGCCGCGCCCGCCGCAGCAAGACGCCGCCGCCGCGCCGCCGCCGCGCCCTCGCTCGCACGTCGCCGCCCGCGGCCTCCCTCCGCTCATACGGTATTTTCATTTAGTGTATCACATTCCGGGGTGGTTCTAATACAACTATTGCATTAAAATCTTGTTAGTATTATCATTACCATTTGCGGGAGGAGGGTCAGAGACCGTATGAACCCGATGTCTGTCAAACCGTGGGTTTGGAACGGAGCACTACTCTTTCATATTCTTATTCAAAATTAGAGAGGAAATGCATTTATAGCGAGCAGGAGAAAATGGAGAGGAATATTTACCCCGGTGCGAGATGAGAGAATTTTTTTCTTTTTTTTAAGAGATGTTTCTTTCGAGACATTCCTTTAATTGCCTCTCGATGCCGCTTCAACCTCTTATAATGCTCTTCTACGTGGGTTAAATTTTTTTTAAGAAATTGAAAAAAAAACCTCTGCAATTGCAAATTAATCTGTTGTGTATCTAATTTTAATATAAAACCTGAACGGCGTTTTGTTTTTTAGCGAAACAAAATGAAACGATAAACACCATCAACAAAAGCGAGGGTGTGAGAGCTTGTTTTGTCATGCGCGAAGGGCTGCGATGTCATCAATCGTAATATAAGAATTGAATTTATAGGATAACCAACCCAGCGAACGAGGTATTCTCTCTGCTTTGTTAGATCGATTCCAGCGCGATGATAAGACCTTGTACGGGTAAAAACAGCCAGAGATGTTTTGGTACGAGCCTCCTCGCGGTAACAATCCTGCCCACTTCTTCACCGCCTCAGATCTTCCAGATAATACCAGTCTCTGTTCTGCGTTTGTCAACCCGTCCGAATTTTAATATCTCTCCGTATTTTGTATTTCATAACCCTTGCGAAATACTTCGGTTATGAGAACGCGCTGCCGATTGCGCACGGGGTCCCTACATTTATATTCTGATTGTAGCAGCTGATCGACCTTTTTTTATAGGTGCATTCAATGGCGGGGCATACATAGCACGAAGAAGTGATGCCACTGCGCACCCGCGTGTATGCGGTGAACATCCGATGGTAAGGCCTTTCAAACCAGCGTTGCCCGCGCGCTCATATTATGCCGACAACAATGCAGGAGAAACACGATATACCTCAACGTATTTTTTAAGGTTAAATACTTTATAAAGTGCCGTTCCTTAAGGGAATTATGATGTGCTTCTCTTGCAATACTCGCTTTTAGTTCTGCGAATGCGTTGTTACCAAACGCATATTTCGTTCGCGCAGTAAGCCATTCCCCCCCCCCCCCCCCAACCCCTGTATTATTTCAAACTCTCGCCCCTGCGTCGGTAAAGAGTGAGTGAACCTTTAGCATGTCGCTGGTGTTTAAAATTGATCGCAGCGCTTGCGCAACCTCTTGTCTTGTTTTTATCTTTAACGGGTTCTTACTTGCATATAACGGCTAACACATCTACGCATACAAGCAAATAGGATGTTTTTCCGTTGTGTTTCGGGACCAAGGTTTAGCATGTCGTAGATAACCACGTTAAGATTTGCGAGGTCTGACAGCATTATTTTGACGGCGAGGGGAATTTTTTGCGAGTATGTTTGTGAAGTGTATACAAGCGTTGCGATGACAAAGCTCTTTTCACATCTGACTGTGTTATATTATCTCTGCCTAATCGCGCGCGTGCGGCCTTTTAACAGCGTCTGTACACCACCCCAGACCATAGGGTTTGTATAATCCTCATACAAGTCCTTTAGAACTCGCATCATATTGCCATGTAATTACACTGGTAGACAATATGATATGGGAAATATTCGCAGAGGATAGTACTGCGAAACTGTAGTTTATCAGAGTTTCGCACCGAGATCCCGAGAACCACACTCGAGATTTAGAGAGAACAACCTTTTTATACAAACTCTAAAAACCTCTTGGGCCATAGCTCACTTGCCATATCTCTGTCTGCCTTAAGCATCAATTGCCCGAGGTCTCTCTGCTTTAGCAAAATGAAATGATGGAAGAGCTTAGTGAAATGTTGCGGACTGTGCTTCCATTTCATAAACCACATTTGAACAAGCAGCACAAACAGAGATGTTTAGTGTCGCCCTTTGTAAAAAATATTACTACATATGTCATTGATAGCCGCTTATATAAAGCCATTTCATCCAATATTATATAATATTCGATTCGCTCGGTTCGTATTGTGTTCGATAGGGTTTATAATGTCTTTATTAGAAGAAGTTTACCGGGATAAGAGGTTTCCTTTTCCAACGGGTGGGATCGCTTCCGCATGATACTATATAATCAAACTGATTGTGGTATGCAACAAACAATTTTGTGGTGAGATATGTCTTTCCCGAATTGGTAACCCCTGCAACTATTATTCTCGCGGGGTGAGCAAAGAGATTGAGTAGGTTTCCTTAAAACACGAGTACGATGTAGGGTGTGACAGGTGAAGGGACACAAAATAAAAATGACACTTAGATTTTTAGACAACCTCTTTTATTGGATACTGTATACAAAGAAAATATGTTACATATAATATTACAAAAAAAAAAAAAAAAAATAATTACACAAAGTCATCGTCGTCACTATCTTCCAGCGCTTCCTCCCCGATGATGAAGGGGTGCCGGTTGCGTTTTTCTGCGCTTTAGAGGGTCTTTGGATTACAAGATCGGGTCGTTGGACGTTGTTGTTGTTGCAGATGAATGGTGTTGTCTCCTGTTGCATTGCTGTTGTGTCGCTCGCACATAAAGGAGGAAGTGAAGTTGGAGGAATGTTCTAGTTTATCCTGCGGTCGTGATGGGAGGGAGCGCGATGAGTCATCTGTACATCTGCCACGGTAATGGATTTCGGTTACGGATATTGGTCATCTTTCTATTCATGATGTACTAATTTGCGGACTGTAAGGTATGTTATGTTTAAGTCATAGGTAGCTATGGTTTAGGTGGTTACCTCGTGATCATTAACCTGCTTTCACTCTCGACAAGGTTGTGTGGTTACGCTGTGATTCATCAATTATTGTCACGGTCACCTGGCATTGGAGGGGATACTCGTCTGTAGTATATATTTATTTCATATGTCTCTTATGATGCGTCATGTACGAACATAAAATGCATTACGCTGTGATCATAATCTATGCCACGGTTACTGCATTGGAGTGGGATAATCATATTAGTATATCATTTCTCATTATTTTCTCTTTGAGGCATCAGTACGAAATAAAATGCACATGTGAAAGTAGTAATGATTCGGGTACTGATTATGTTGTTGTTGTGGACATTGGCGGTTTGCGGTTTCGTCAGGTATGCTTACGTTCATGGTCACTGACCTTACTTTCACATGCATGTAAGTGTGTGAATGTGCGGCCGTTACCGTCCTATACGCACTTACTTATATATAATATATATATTATATATGATGGATATATATATCATATATATATATATATATATATATATAAAAATATATAAGAAATATAAATATATAACTACTTTTATTTTTAAAACATAGAACACACTGGCACACAAGTCTCATGTATGTAATAATTATTACCATTATTAATTATGATATTATTATCATTTAACATTATTTTTCCAATCGCAGCAAAACAACAATGGGCCTCTGCCTCTGACATTCGTCGACTGTTTGACACAGACCGTCGCCTTCGTTGTTTGTTTTAAATTCTTTGGAATTTAATCTGGAGTTTCAGAATCTATTGAGCAGCGAGTAAGCTTACTTCTTCTGGATGATAAAAGACAATAATAGCGCAATCATTAACAGGATGACATGCTCTGGAAAGTATAATATCAGTGAAATTCCCCCCCCTGATGCTGGAACGTGACTGCATTTAATGACGACTGGGCCGCGTCTTCTTTGGTTGCGTCATATTACGTTATGATATTTCTTCCACTCATTATCACCATCATTCATCCTCATCCTCATCACATCCTCCTAATTTTCCCCTTTCATCATTATCGTCATAAATTATCAGCAACAGCACTAACATCGCTATCATCAATCATCATCATGAAAATTAATTACTATTCATCCTCTCACCATCGCCAATCACCATTCATCGTCTCCATATAATCACCTAGATTAGATTGAGCTGTCATTATCATCACCCGTCATCACCCATCATCATAAAAACACCATCATTATCACCATACCTCACCATCGCCACATTCCATCACCATATCATCAGTAATAAGGATATTTCACTAAAACCATCAACTTCAGTATTTTCATAATCACCTCACTTTAATTCATAATCACCATCTCTGTCCACTTATCCCCATTTACCAACCTCATCATCCACCTAATAATAATCACTACACTCTATCATCATCTCATCACCATTAATCATCCATAATTGTCACTTACACACCATCATCATCAACCATCATAATCATCACCTATCACTCTATTCATCATCATCACGATTAATCATCGATCATCATCACCATGTCACTTACACCCCATCATATCACCATTGTCACTACATAGCATCATTCATCACCATCACTAGGAAGTGCATTCGTCAAAAAAAAGGCTATAAATCCTGCCTCAAAGATATGGAAATAATTGGCGAAGATTAAGTGCGGGCCTCTGACATCGCAGTGCTTCTCTGGGCGCCACGCTGTCTGCGCCGCCGCCGGACTGGCGCCGCTCGCTTGCAACTCGGGGCAACGTTCCTGCTTGTCTGTTGCGATTCTCTCTATCTCTCTCTACGTTCTTCCTCTCTCTCTGTCTCTCTCTTTTTCCATCCTTCCCTTACCCTCCACCTTTCCTTCCCCTCTTTCTTCACTTTCTCTAAACCTCTCTTCTCTCTCTGATATTAACTCCTTAACCTCTCTCTCTGTCTCTCTCTCGCTCTCTCTCTCTCTTTCCTCCTACGTCCCTCCATCTTTTTCCCTCTCCCTCTTTCCACTTTTCTAAACTCTCTCTAACCTCTCTCTCTCACACACACTCCTCTCTATCTCTCTCTCTCTCTCTCTCTATGAATGGTGATGACGATTAATAAATAAAGATAAGATACTGATGATAATGATAATGATGTTGATATAATGTGATGATTGTGGATAATTTTTGATGATTGATTAGGATAATAATGATGGATAATGATAATGATGATGAAGGCAATAATATGAAGGCAGCAACGAAATCATAATGAGAAAGCACGCAGCAAGAAAAATGCAAGTCACGCTGTCATCTTATCTCCCTCTAAAACCACCACTTCAGAGATCATCTGTTCATCAGGCTTTGCTTTTACACCCACACACCACACGGACACGAAAACACACACTCAGAAAAAACGCATACATCCACACAAAAATATATACCTATAAACATAAATACCATACATACATATATATATATATATATATATATAGAGTATATATAATATATATAAAGAATATGTGTTATATATATAAAATATTAATTATATATAGATATATGTGTGTTTATGTGTGGGGGGATGTGCGTGTGCGTGTGTGTGTGTGTGTGTGTGTGTTCGTGTGTGCGTGTGTGTGTGTCTGCTTGTGTGTGTGAGTGTGGGTGTGTAAGGATCCATATAGATTATGTAAGAAATATATATTATATATGTATATATATATCTATATATATAATATATATATATATTATATATATATATATATAATATTATATATGTGTGTGTGTGTGTGTGTGTGTGTGTGTATATACACATATGTATATATACATGTATTCACACACACACACACACACACACACACACACACACACACACACACACACACAACATATATATATAGATCATATATATAATATATAATATATATTATATATATATATATATAGATATAGTATATATAGATATATTAAATATATATATAAACATATATTCTATATATATATATTCCCCTGTCCCACCGGACGTGGCGTCATGGATTTCTCATGATTTTCTAGCAATTTAGACGCGGTGTTGTCATTGCCTTCCGCCCGGTGTTTTATCGAGTCACCATCTCGATTACACGGCACTGGACTTGGACTGCGCCCACCCACCGCTAGGTAGGCAATTGAGGTGAAGTTCCTTGCCCAATGGGACAACGCGCCGGCCGGTGGACTCGAACCCTCGAACTCAGATTGCCGGTCGTGACAATCTTGAGGTCCAGTGCTTAACCATCGGCCACCGTGCCTTTAGTCAAAATTTTGCGCGTATATATATATTATATATTATATATGATATATATATATATATATATATTATCTATATATATTTATATATATGCACACATAACACACACATACGTAAATTATATTATATGTATATATATATATATATACTATTATATATATATATATATATATTACATATATTTGTAATATATACATTGTATATATATTATATACATATTATATCTATATATACATATATATTAATATATATAATATATATATATATTTATAGATATATATATATTATTATTATATATATGTATCTGTGTTTATTTTTCTGTATGTAAATATTTAAATATATATATATATATCTATATATATATATATTACATGATATATAGATATATAATATATATTATATATATAGATATATATATATATATATGTAAGGTTTATATATATTTATATATGTTTATGTATATATATATTTGTTATGTGTGTGTGATGTTTAAAAAGTGTATATATATTTACATGTATAAATATATCTACTATATAGAAGATATATAGATATATAATATATATAGATAGATACATATATATAAGAGTATATATATGTATATCTATAGATATAGTATATATATATATTATATATCTATTAGAGTATATAGAGAGATATATAGCTATATATAGATTATATAGACATAATAGATATATATTAGAGATATAATCTATAACATATATAATATGATATATATATATATATAATATATATAGATGATAATATATTAAGTAGAGATATTATTAGATATATATACGATATATCTATATAGAGAGATGATATATATATAGATTATATTAATATATATACATGTAAATAGAGATACACTTTGTGAAACACCACACACACACATAAAAATATATATACATAAACATATATAAAATATACATAAACATACATATATATATATATATATCTATAATATCTAATATATATATTATATTATATATTATGTATATATATACCTATATATATAAATATTCTCATTTAAATATTTACATACAGAAAAATAAACACAGATTACATAATTTTATATATATATATAACATATATTATATATATATATATATAGTATTATATATATATATATATATGTATATATATATATATTATCTGGATAATGATAATATATATATATATATATATATATATATATAATTTTTACATATGCACACATACACACACATACCGTAAAAATATATAATAGATATATATATATATATATATATATATGATAGATATTATATATTTAAGTATGTGGGTGTATGTGTGCATATATATAAAATATATATATATATATTATATATAATATTATATTATATATATATATACTATATATATAATATATATATAAAGGCCCGGTGGCGAGCCTAAAGTGGTTAGTGAGCACTGGCTCAAAGATTGCCACGACGGCAATCTGAGTTCGAGGGTTCGAGTCACCGGCCGGCCGCGTTGTACCATTAGGCAAGGAACTTCACCTCAATTGCTACCTAGCCGGTGGGTGCAAGCCAGTCAAGTCGGGCCGGGTAAATAGAGATGGTGACTTCGATAAAAACACCGGGCGGAAGGCAATGAAAACCACCGACTCAAATGCTAAGAAAAATCATGGGAAATCCATGATCGCCAAAACGTCCTGGTGGGACAGGGGAATTAATATATATATAAATATATGTGTATTATAAATTTATATATATATACTACTATATATATATATATATATATATATATATATTATGTATATATATAGATAATTTATATATAATGCACACATACACAGACATACGTAAGTAACTATATATATATATATACATATATATAATATATATACTATATAATATCTATATATTATGTGTGTGTGTTGTGTGTGTGTGTGTGGTGTGTGGTGTGTGTGTGTGTGTGTGAATACATGTATATATAATATGTGTATATACAACACCTAAAACCCCCCCCCCCACACCAAACACACACACACACCATATATAAATTATATATATATATCTAATATATTATAATATATATATATATATATATATATAATATATATTTGCATACCACACACACACACACACACACATCTATATATATATATATATAGATATATAGATATATCATATACTATATATATAACTATATACTATATATATATATACATATACATAATATTATATATATTCTACATATATCTATATTTACCTTACACACACACACTCACACACACAAGCAGACACACGCACACGACACACACCACAACAAACCACACACATCACACGCCACACGCACATACACACACACACATCAAAACACATCATATATCTATATATAATATATATTTATATATATATACACATATATATTTATACATATCATACACACTATATCAATATATATATATATATATATATAATATGTATGTATGTCATGTATAGGTATATGTTATGTGGATGTATGCGTTTTCTGAGTGTGTGGATTTTGCGTTAGTTGTCGTGGGGTTGTGGGGTTGTAAAAGCAAAGCTATGGATTGAACAGATGATCTCTGAAGTGTGTTAGAGGAGATAAGAGACAGCGTGACTGCCATTTTCTTGCTGCGTGCTTTATTCCATTATGACTTATCGTTGCTGCCTTATTATTATGCCTCATCATCATTATCATTATCATCATTATGATCCCTAATATCATCAAATTATCACAAATCATCAGCATTATATCAACATAATTATCAATATATCATTATCATTATCTTTATATTATCGTCATCACCATCAGAGAGAGAGCGCGAGAGAGAGGAGAGACGAGAGAAAGAGTGAGAGAGAGAGGTTAGAGAGAGTAGAAAAAGTGGAAGAAAAGAGGAAGAGGCGAAAAGATGGAGGGGAGGGAGGAGGAAAGAGAGAGAGAGAGAGGATGAGAGAGAGAGAGAGAGAGGTTAAGGAGTTAATATAAGGAGAGAGAGAGAGAGTTAGAGAAAGTGGAAGAAAGAGGGAGAGGGAAAAGGTGGAGGGTATGGGAAGGAGGGAAAAAGATGAGAGGACAGAGAGAGAGGAAGAGAGAGAGAGAGAGAGAAATCGCAACAGACAAGCAGGAAACGTTGCACCGAGTTGCAGAGCGAGCGGCGCAGCGTCCGGCCGGCGCGCAGACAGCGTGGCCAGAGAAGCACTGCGAGTCATGAGGGCCGAAATTATCTTCGCCAATTATTGCATTACTTGAAGGACAGGAGATTATAGCCTTTTTTTGACGAAATGCTATTCCATTAGTGATGGTGATGATGATGCTATGTAAGTGACAATGGTGATGATTGATGGTGTGTAAGTTGACAATGGTGATGATGATGATGATTATGGTGATGGATGATTGATAGAGTGATAGTGCATGAATTTATATGGTGATTGATGATACGTGTGTAGGCGACAATGATGATGATCATGGGATGATGATGATGAATAGAGTTGATAGTGATGATTATGATGGTGATGATGATGGTGTTAAGTGACAAGATGAGATTAGGAGGGTGAGGATGACGAGAACTAGAGTGATAGTGATTATGTGAGATGAGATGAATAGAGGTGAGGTGATGATTCTGATGTGATGATATGGTTGTGTCAAGTGACAATGATGATGATACGGTGATGATGATGATGAATAGAGTGTTAGTGATGTTATGAGGGGGCTGATGAGGTTGGTAATGGGGATAGGTGACAGAGCTGTGATGATGATAAAGGTGAAGGTGATTATGATACTGAAGTTGAGGTTAGTGGAAATATCATTATTACTGATGATATGGTGATGGAATGATGGCGATGGTGAGTATGGTGATAATGATGGTGTTTATGATGATGGTGATGACGGTGATGATAATGACAGCTCAATCTATCTAGGTGATTAACTGGATGGAACGATGATGGTGATGGACGATGGTGATGAGGAGATAGTATTTATGTTATGATGATGATGGATGATAGCGATGTCTGCTGTTCGCTGATAAATATAAAGATAATGATGAAAGGAAAAAGAGGAGAATGGTGATGATGGGAATGAGGATGATGATGGTGATAAAGTGAAGAGAATAATCATAAAAACGTAATATGACGCAACCAAAGACGACGCGGCCCAGTTCAGTCATTAAATGCAGGTCACGTTCAGAAATCGCATTTCAGGATATATTACTTCAAGTAGCATGTCACTAATGTTAATGATTCGGCCCTATTATTGTCTTTTATCATCCAGAAGAAGGTAAGCTTACTCGCTGCTCAATAGATTCTGAAACTCTGATTAAATTCCAAGAATTTAAAAGCAAAACAACGAAGTCGACGGCTGTGTCAAACAAGCGACGAATGTCAGAGGCAGAAGCACCATTTTGTTTGCGCGCGATGGGTAAAAAAATGTTAAATGATAATAATATCAATAATGATAATGTAATAAATTATATACCTACATAGACCTTGTGTGGCCAGTGTGTTTCTATGTATTTAAAAATAAAGTATTATATATTTCTTTTCGTATATATATAATATATATTTATCTATATATAATATATATATACATTCCATATATATATATATATATATATATATTATATATATATTATATATATATATAGATAATATATATAATGGTATATATATATAATATATATAATATATATATTACAGACCATATATATATATCTAATATACATATAAATATAATATTATTTATGTATATATAATATAACATACTATATATATATATATATATATATAAGTAGTGCGTATAGGGACGGAACGGCGCACATTACACACGTACATGAATGTGAAAGTAGGTCATGTGACCATGACGTAATCATAACCTTGACGAAACCGCAAACCGCAACATTTGTCCCAACAACACATAATCATTACCCGGAAACATTAACATACTTTCACATGTGCATGTTTATGTCGTACATGTGCCTCATAAGAGAAATAATGAAATAAAATGATATACTACAGATGCAGTTATCCCTCCAATGCAGTAACGGTGGGCATAGATTAATGATCACACAATTTCGGGAACTCGATAACCTAAACAATTTTTTAAGGGTTAATTTTTTAAAATGCGTTCCCTTGGGTTCTGATGTGTCTCTCTCAATCTCGTTTTTATTTCTTTCGAATCTTGTTCCCAACGCATATTTTCGCCGGGCAGTAAGCCTTTCCTGTATTATTTACAAACTCTCGCCCTGCGTCGGTAAAGAGGTGAGTTAAACCTTTAGCATCGCTGGTGTTTAAAATTGATCGCAGCGCTTGCGCAACCTCTGTCTTGTTTTTATTCTTTAACGGTCTTACTTGCATATAACGGCTAAACACATCTACGCATACAAGCAAATAGGATGTTTTTCCGTTTTGTTTCGACAAGTTTCGCATGTCCGCTAGATCACACGTTAAGATTTTGCGAGGTCTAACAGCCATTATTTGATGGCGAGGGAATTTTTTGCGAGTATGTTTGTGAAGTGTATACACGCGTTGCGATGACAAAGCTCTTTTCACATCTGACTGTGTTATATTATCTCTGCCTAATCGCGCGCGTGCGGCTTTTAACAGCGTCTGTACACCACCCAGACCATAGGGTTTTGTATAATCCTCATACAAGTCCTTTAGAACTCGCATCATATTGCCTGTAATTACCACTGGTAGACAATCTGATATGGGAAATATTCGCAGAGGATATTACTGCGAAACTGTAGTTTATCAGGAGTTTCGCACACCGAGATCCACGAGTAAATAACCTCGAGATTTAGAGAGAACAACCTTTTTAATACAACTCTTAAAACCTCTTGGCATCGCTCTTGCCATATATCTGTCTGACTAAGCATTCAATTTGCCCGAGGTCTCTCTGCTTTAGCAAAATGAAATGAGAAGCGTTTAGTGAATGTTTGCGACTGTGCTTCCCATTCATAACACATTTGAACAAGCAACACACAACAGGATGTTTTCGTGTCGCCCCTTTGTAAAAATATTACTTACAATGTCATTGCTAGCCGCTTCTATAAAGCAATCATCCAATATATATAATATTCGATCGCTCGGTTTCGTCTTGTGTTCGATAGGGTTTATAATGTCTTTATTAAGAAGAAGTTTACCGGATAAAGAGGTTTCCTTTTCCAACGGGTGGGATTCGCTTCCGCATGCTACTATATAATCAAACTGATTGTGGTACTGCACAACAATTTTTGTGGTGAGATATGTCTTTCCCGAATTGGTAACCCCTGCAATTATTATTCTCGCGGGGTGAGCAAAGAGATTGAGTAGGTTTTCCTTAAAACACGAGTACGATGTAGGGTGTGACATGGTGAAGGACACAAATAAAAATGACACTTAGATTTTAGACACAACCTCTTTTATTGGCTACTGTATACAAAGAAAATATGTACATATAATATTTACAAAAAAAAAAAAAACTAATTACACAAAGTCATCGTCGTCACTATCTTCCAGCGCTTCCTCGATGATGAAGGGGTTGCCGGTTTGCGTTTTTCTGCGCTTTCGAGGTCTTGGATTACCAGATCGGGGTCGTTGACGTTGTTGTTGTTGCAGATGAATGGTGTTGTCTCCTGTTGCATTGCTGTTGTTGTCGCTCGCACATAAAGGAGGAAAGTGAAGTTGGAGGAGATGTTCTCGTTTTCTCCTGCGGTGTGGATGGGAGGAGCCGCGGATGAGTCATCTGTAGCATCTGCCTACGGGTAATGATTTCGGTTACGGATATTGGTCATCTTTCTATTATGATGTACTATTTTGGACTGTAAGGTATGTATGTTAGTCATCGTTAGCTATGGTTTAGTGGTTACCTCGTGATCATTAACCTGCTTTCACTCTCGACAAGGTTGTGTGGTTACGCTGTGATCATTAATCTATGTCACCGGTCACCTGCATTGGAGGGGATACTCGTCTGTAGTATATCATTTATTTCATTATTTCTCTTATGATGCGTCATGTACGAACATAAAATGCACATGTGAAAGTAGGTTAATGATTTCCGGGTACTGATTATGTTGTTGTTGTGGACATTGGTTGCGGTTTGCGGTTTCGTCAAGGTTAATGATTACGTCATGGTCACTGACCTACTTTCACATTCATGTACGTGTGTGAATGTGCGCCGTTCCGTCCCTATACGCACTACTTATATATATATATATATATATATATGTATATATTCATATATATATTATGTATGTATATTACTATTATATATATATATATATATATATATATATATATAATATATAAGAAATATATATAATACTTTTTTTTAAATACATAGAAACACACTGGCACACAGGTCTATGTATGTATATAATTATTACCATTATCATTATTGATATATATTATCATTTAACATTATTTTTACCAATCGCAGCAAACAAAATGGTGCTCTGCCTCTGACATTTGTCGACTTGTTTGACACAGACCGTCGACTTCGTTGTTGCTTTTAATTCTTGGAATTAATCGAGTTTCGAATCATTGGCAGCGAGTAAGCTTACTTCTTCTGGATATAAAAGACAATATACGCAATCTTAACATGATGACATGCTCTTGAAAGTACATACAGTGAAATGCGATGCTGGACGTACTTGCATAATGACTGACTGTGCCGCGTCTTCTTTGTTGCGTCATATTACGTTATGATTATTCTCTTCACATTATCACCATCATCATCCTCATCCTCATCACCATCCTCCTCATTTTCCTTTCTCATTATCGTCATAATTATCAGCAACGCACTAACATCGCTATCACATCTCATCATGAACATAATTACTATCATCCTTCACATCTCCATCACCATCATCGTCATCCATTATATACCT